>NW_017280322.1:3180800-3231830 GCF_001594065.2 Cyphomyrmex costatus | reverse complement strand
CCCCCCTCCCCCCCCCCCTCTCTCTCTCTCTCTCTCTCTCTACATCTATTTACGTTTCTCTTGGATTCGATTCTGAAATATATAAAAGAATAAATAAAAATTATAGGATTGTGCAATATTTCTTTATCGAAAAAGCGATTAAAAGGTACTGTTGGAAAATTCTTTATTTATATTCCGAAGATATGTTACCATGTGCCTGACTATATTATAATAAGCTTTCACTGGTTTCTTAAAAACGGAAAAATAGCAAATTGTAGCTGAACTTAAGAAGAGAATCGCAGAAAGGTTGTTTCAAGACACATAATATACATCTGCCTTAAAGAGATCGTTAGTTTACAAGGAAGAGTCACCGGCATGGCGAGCGATGAAGACGCAAGGGAAGAACTCCATTCTAAGCGGAACTAATTGCGAACGTTATTTAATCTTCTAATTTGACATTGCCGGGTGGTCGTTTCACAAAATGCATTTTCAACATTTTCCAGAGCACAGAAAACGTCCCTTAATTATTTTGCATAACGAGGCGACCAAGTTTCGACGACAAAAGTAATTCCGCAAGTAACGACAGTTAACGAGTTGCTGATCATTAAGGCTAATGTTCGTAATATTCGTTCATCGATTTTACAGGTATTTGAGTCCTAGTAGAAGATTTACTCTCTGCTGTAATCTACAAATGATGATCAATCGAGTTCGATAAAATCTAACTCAAGACGCGACATAAATTAAAATGATATTATAATAAAAGTCAATTAAATTCTCTCTTTCTTTTTGTCAAAATTACATACAATCGCATGTAAAAATATTTAAGATATCTAAAATGTCATGTTCAACAAATAATTGTCTAGAATTTCATACAGATACACAATTAAAATAAACTGATTTACTATTATCATAATTATAATTGCTAACGAAATTAAAAATAAATTATTAAAATCTATACATAATGTAGAATAGATCTTCTTATAATTAAAGAATTAAATATAATAAAATCTTTCCTCTCTCTCCCTCTCTCTTATTAACAAATATATTGATATTTAAAAAATAATATATATGAAATAACCCATTACAACAAAAAGGAATACTTGTTTCTTTTAAATAACAGCTTTTGCGTGTAAAAAGATGAAAATTCACTCTAAACCTAAACTTTACTCAGAGCTTGAAAAGTAATATTCCAACTTTCAAATGTATCTATAAATAAAGTTCTCGATTTGGCTCTAAGAGTCCTCGTAACTTTCCGCTGTTTGTCGTCGCATTGGATTGAAGCTACTGCAGTGGCTTAACGACGAAGAACGTTGGAACGAAGAACGTCGCGTGTCAGGATTTCATACCGGCATGTACTATAATCTGAAAGCTGCGAAAATGGACATCGACATTACTTCGCATGCTACATAAAAACTGTTTTGATCGTAATAAGCGCAAGGAAGTTTATATTCTTCTAATGCATAACATTACATTCATTTTTCGTCGAAGACGACACGCTAAAAATTTATAAATAATTAAGATTCTTCTAAAATTTTTCTATTTAAAAAATTCCCTAAAATAAGTTGCGAACATGACACCTGCTATAAATTTTACAGGTAAACATATCTACTGAAAATAAGTTTTTACCTTACATTTGAAGTCTGATAATTCGTCATCTTAATTTCTTTTCAAATGAATTCTTTTCCAAAATATGTATATCTACAAAATATATAATCGTAAATGTATTTTGGACAGAAATTCGTTTGAGAGAGAATTAGAATCACGAATCATGAAAGATTCAAATCAAACACCGAACATGGCGTTTTCGCTCAGATATTACGAATGCTCCAGGGGAAGTTACTATCGGTCAGAGACTGCTCACCGTCAAGAACGGTTAACTGATAACTCCGCAATAAGTATGAATTTGCAATTCCGCCATAGTATGCAAATAAAGTCAATGTTTGGTGCGCCGAGCGTCAGCCGACTCCAGTCGACTAATTGATTTCTCGGGCGCTTCGCAGAGCACCATCATCGCCGCAACCAGCGCGAACACGGCTTCCGGAATCTTAAACGGTTAGCGTGGAGCACGTTCGACAGTTGTTAAATTTCTCGTCCCCGTCTGCGTTTGCCCCCGTTTGTCCCCGTCGCGCCGATAAATGCAATATTGTTCCTCGTTAAGTTTCCGTCGCGTTACATTACAGCCCGTGAACGTCTAATCAGCCACACCTGCCTTCATCGGAAGCGCGAAGACTTGTGCAAAGCTTCGATAAGATCGCATAGTCTGCCGCGCATCGCATGTCCTCGCGAAGATTTCATTCTCTAGTATCTTCATGTGTGTATGTGTGTGCGTGTGCGTGTGTGTGTGTGTAACCTTTACAGAAATCCAATTCAATACTGAATATTGTTTACTTATTTTGAGTATTAAAAACACTGAATAATAGTAGTGTTATTAATTAATTATTGCTAACCAGTATCGAATGTTTGTAAAGAAACACTAATTTTCAACAACGCGACGTTGATTTAAACAATTATGTTTGAAGATGGTAAAAGAACAATGTGATTGAAAAGAAGTTTTGTTAGTGTTAAAACCAACGAAAATATGAATTGTGAAAACAGATCGAAAATTTATGTCATACACAAGGTTGCACTTTCCTGGAAATTGTGTATGGTACATTATAACATTAATTAAATTAAATTAATTAAACCAATAAGTGCTTCAATAATTAATAGAGTAACACTCAAAGTGCATGAAAACGCACCTATTGTTACATGCATGTGCATTTAATATTAATTACCAGAAATTGTTCCGGAATAGGATAATTTTCGCACCACAAAGCCGAATAGAAGGATCGATTGCGCCATCCATCGATTCCGTCCGTGAATCTTTCGTCGCACTCACCGCGCCGTCTTGCGAATATCATTACTACAATTTAGCCGCATATTTGGATACCGATGTCGCTGTCGTCCTGCCGATTCGTCGCGCTAATCGCGCAGCGCGATTCTACCCTCAGACACAAATCAGTACTTGCCGTGTCAAGTTGTGCTCTCAAATTACTCGTTGAAAGCAGCAGCTTTCTTTCTACGGGTTCGCTACCGCGACTCGTTACTTTGTACTGCTTATCACGGCTACCGTCGTGGATAAGTATCGGCGTATTAACCGCAGTTAATCGTCTCTATCGCCGTGCCACGCGAATAACACTTCGTTTACTTTGTGAATAAAACTTGCATACAAGTTAAAAAAGGAGTGCTCAGTGTTCTCAACCGTCCAGTCCACCAATCCATTCCGTCATTTGAGATCTCATTGTCAGTCGAGATCGAAGCAGCGATTTCACACAGAAATTATTAATTTGTACATTTTAAATTTAATTCAAAAAATTCCTTAATGAGAACAGCTATTATAACTAAATAAAAGTATATACTGTTCTCTACTGTTCAATATATCTCTACATTATTTCTACTTTACAAAAACGTGTTCTTTGAACGAGAAATTTTTATATGTCTCCATAAACGTTCAGTAACAATAAATAAATCAGAAAGATATTTCTTGTTACTGAAAATAACCTACGAACAAATGAATTCGAAGCTCCTTTCACCAAATCAGTAGCGATAAATAGCCTCGTAGCTACTTTCAGTGACGATTGGATTTTCCAAAGAATCGACGCCTACTTTCTCGCTCCATCAGGTTCCCGTCTATAACCGTCTTCCTAAGATATCGACACTTCCATTTTGCCGTTTCCCTACTCCATCGCTGACCTTTTCTGTCTATCTTTCCTTCGGTCTCGGCGAATTCTCATCACGACGAACATCCGAATCCGGCGAGACGAAGTAATCGAGTTGCAATTAGAATCGTGTGTTTCAATACTAAAATTCCCTCTCGACCAATTCTGCGTCTATCAGTTCGAAAAACTGAAAAGCTGCTTCTTTTGTTTTTGCTTTCACAATTCGCACAAATTTCTATGATGTGGTATTTCTGTGCACATTAAACATGCAGGTTTGCACATATTTGTATTTAACGAATCATTAATATGTGAATTAATATGTTTCTCGTCGAAGCGGTGAACATTCAATATTAATCGCATTATGGTCGAATACACTTGATTAAATAACTTGAAAATGTTTTACTAATTAATTAATATGCACCACAGTAATATTTCCCAAATTACTAACAATGAGGATTGATAAAGCGCTTAAAAATTCTTCATAACAATCCATTGAAATGTATGATACCGTTGTTAATCCAAAAATGGCACTTCAAAAAGACATCGCATTTCATATTCCATTATTATGATATTTAAAAAATTCCTTCTCAAACAGCAATTTTTAAATATTTATGTACGTGGATAGAAAAAGAATATTATTTTATGATTTCAATAAAAACGTTATAAATACATAAAGGATCTTTCTAAAACTAATCTTAGCAAAAATTAACTTTGCACACGAATCGTTTAACTGTAATATTATTCATCCTTAATCTTGCATCTTAATCAGCAGAAACTTGCGTATCGTATTTTTGTCATTTTTTGTAAATATCATGGAAAATATTGAAACAACGTCAAATTTACATGAAAATCATATCAATTTTATTTGTAAGGCAAATATATATTGAGCGTAAGGCTTTATGCATCGTTTACAAGCGAACATTTTAACAGCCTTTGTGGTGAACCTGTGGGAAATCTTGTACTTTTGTGGAAATGACCGAGCATGCCAGCTCATGAATATTTTAACATAGAATATAGCTTTTAACATAGAATATCTATTCACAATTGTTTATACTTTGTTTACTCATAGGGGGCATAACGTTTGTGATTAGCGATAAACAGCACAATTTCATTTATTTACTACAGTTTTCTCCTTAAAAATGTATATTTGATACATATTTTCCTTGATATATATTTGATGTTGGACGGCAATTACATCTTTTTCGTGCAATCGATCGCTTATCTGACTTGATACAAGTGTGACTATCACATCGTAATACACATTATGTTGGTCGACTGACTATCGCATATCGATATATGTGTCATGTTACGAACAGCTTCAATGCATTAAAATCATGGAACGTAACCAATAACACATTGAACATAGCACACTGAAAATAGCATGTTAAATAAAACAAATTATATGAAAGCTAATATTCTTAACAGTTATTGTATTTTAGACTTGCAAACTTTTAATTTTAAATAAACATTTAAAAATAAATATAAATATTTTATAAAATAATTTATTGTATTTTTTCCAGAAATATCTTTTATAAAAGCGTTCAAATATAAACACATTTAATTATTCGCTTAATCGAACACATAAACAAATAACATGAAATCCAGCTCTTTAAATGATTTTATTGCATCAAATTATATACTATCTTAATTTCAAGTTATTATTTATTGTAAAACTACAGCACAATTTCAATCGACTTTTCTTTGTTGTACAACGTATCAAAGTTGCTCATAAAAGTTACATTTGTTTATAATATTATTATTGCTTATTACGATATTGCCTATATATCGGAAGTTCACTGTAAAATTTTACGATTTTAAATTTATAATTTTTGATGACAAAAACTCGTGAATCTATTAAATATTCGTGATCTAAAAAAATCGCGCGTGATGGAAATATAATTAAAGATATTCCGGAAGTCCACACATTTTGTAATTCTAGACGATGTACAACTACCAAGAATGCTACCAAGTGTCAAGTTATATAGCCAAGATGTCTTTGCGCAACTCCAGATTGTACCTAGTACGATTCCGCGTAACTCCTAAGCAAGAAGGTGACCGGAACTTCCAGCACAACTTTGCTAAGAACACGGGTGCAGCTTACTTGAGCTTTCATCTTACATGCTTGTTTTCGTTCCCAGTTGTTTCACAAGACGGTTGTACTTCGACCATAGGAACGTATCGGGAATCAGCTTTCGCGAAATGAAAGAAAGAACCGTTTGGAAAAGTTCTCAGAAGCCTTTGAGGTGTTGTCCGCAGATTAAATTTTCTACAACAGCTTGTAACGGTTTGTAGATCGACCGATAAAGCGTGCACTCTGTGACATGTGTAATATGGACGTACAAAAGAGTCGGAACTATATATACATATAAAATGCGAGTTAAATAAAATATAAATTGTAGTAAATCACTCTCTAAATGTCTTGGAGGAAATCTCACTCCAAACAAAATAAAATACTGCCACTAATAAAAAAAAAAGTAAAAAATTTGCACTCTTAAATAAAAGTGACAGATTTTTATTCTTTTTCTTTTTTTTTTGGAGTGAGATTTCATATACTTTTGGAATAAGATTTACTCCAAAAGAGGAGTGAGATTTCTTTTCTTTGAAATAAATCTCATTCCAAAAAGAAAAGAATAAAAATTTGTCACTCTTATTCAAGAGTGTAAATTTTTCACGCTTTTTTAATGGCGATATTTTAATTCCTTTGGAGAAAGATTTCACTCCAAAAAATTTAGAATACAAAATCAGTTAATAAATTATTGATATTTTAGATAATTTTAGTATATAATAAAACGTAAATTGTAGTTCTATTTTAACAGTTTTTTCTTATTCAATTTCCATATGAAATGTGATAAATCTGCGGTAGGGGAGACCGGGTCTCGTTGGCATAAGAGGTAAGTTGGCAATGCGTTCAGTTTATGTACTTGCGGCAAAAGAAACAATGGAAAAATTACTGTAAAATATGTCTTTTATAACATAGGTATTTATCCTTAAGTTTCATTTAAATCAAACAAGTATTGTAATAAAAAAAAGAGAAAAATGTAATTCAAGGGGCACGAAGTAGATTTTCGAGCTTTTCAATATTTCGTATTAATACTTCTCAGCTTGAGAAAATAAATCTAAGTGACGTATTATTAGTTAAAAGAAAAGTTTTTGTTAGTATACGACATGCTATTTTGAGTGATGATAGTAATTTGTTGTAATAAAACCATTAAAAATTAAATGTATGTAGAGATGGGGTACGTTGACTCATATATTTAATGCAACTTATGCAAGGTTAGCATAGGTTAGCATGATGTGTTTATCGTTCGCACGTGAAAGTCGTGAGACATCGGTGTTCTCAAGTGCGTACTTATGTTAATAATTGAACAATTCCGATCGGAATCCATTCCGATTTGTTCCATAACCTATAACCTCTCTTAAGAGGTTATATCTTGATATATGTATACTCTGGGCAACTTGTCCCATGGTATCTATCAACTTACCCCATTATCGGGACAAGTTGGCTGTAATGCAGCGTGTTCGTATTACACTTACTACAAAGAAATTGTACATTATACAGAATCGTTTCTAGTATCAAAATGTAGAGAAAGGTTCTTTCTATCATATTAGCATAGTTTAATCATAATAATCAGTTATTTAAAGGATTTAATGCTGAAATTGTGAAAACTGTGCCAACGGGACCTGGTCTCCCCTAATAAATATAAAAAAAATTTCCAAACTAACTTGATATATCTTATGGTCCGTATTCAGAACGCGTTTTTATTGATAAAAGTGCACTTTTATCTCTGAAATTCTATAGTATGCGTAACGTAAACTGTAGCATGTTAAAGCGCTAACATCGTTGTAAGCGCGTTTTGAATACGGGCCTATATGTATATCGTATGTTCTTTAAAATCTATATTTTAGATATATAATACAAATATATTTTATTGATATAAAAAATAAACTATAAAAATCGATACGCTACGTTTTCTAAAAAAAAAAAAGGAAGCAACGCTAGATAAAACGCGAATATAATAATGATCTTTTTTTTTCCTATTTTTACTGGTATTTTCAATTTGCGGTAATCTGTCTGTGGCTGGACTTTTGTTACTATTTTCAATAGAAACTGTATATTTCGTGTGTACGACCAAACGAGTAATGTAATTGAAGTTATTCCACTTTGACCTAAATCTTGTAATACACAACTCGGAAAGCGAGATAGGAACGTGAGGAGGAAAGCGTTTACGTAGCACAGTAAATCTTACTAACTGCAGTATATGTTTAACAATCGTCAAGTACAGAAATATCGTGTTTTAACGTAAAATATGGCGCGCCCAATTGAATCCATCGGATACAGTCCTCGATGTTGTCAACGTACGGAATTGTTAATACTACAAAATAAATGTTTGAAACTATCACAAACATCTGAAGAGAATATTAATATGTAATCAAATTGATATATAAGTACATCAATTTTCCGCGCAACTACAACAACATATCGAAAGCTTCAATAAAGCCAACTGCAAGTTATTGCACGGATATTGATTTATCGGAGAAAGTTATTAGGCTTTATTAATTACTGTAACATTTACGTAACTAAGAATCTTGCGCGCAATATTAATATATCGACTATCAAAGTTTTCCCCAAAGTTTCGATAGATTATATGTATTAAAAAATCGGATTTCCCTTGGTAGCGTAAATGGAACGGAAATCGATAAATAAAATAAATAATAAATTCAAAACTCGAGCTGCGTGAATTGTTATTTCTTAATTTACTGTTTAATAATAATAATATATGATATATTAATTAACACCAACAACATTTTGTAAATATCTATTTCTTTGAATAATAAAAAATATAAAATAAAGATAATAATTTTTAAACAATAATAAAAAAAGCAAAGATTAAAACTTCCGTTAAAAATGCCAATTTTATGTATAATTACTATTTAAAAGTATTTTGCAAAAGATAATATTTGCAAGTCACTTTATTCTCAATGTCAAAAATTAGAATTTGATTTTTAACAATAATCAATATTCACTACTTTCAAGGGATGGAACAAATTATTGGGATATGTTTTTTAAGTTACATAAATTTACATAAAGTTATCCTTGAAAAACAATAGAAAACAATTAAAAAGGGACACTAGAATTTAAATATATACAGTGATTTTATTGTTAATAGCAATAAAAATTTTATTAATGTATTGGTTTATTTGAATTTTGCTATGTATGAAGTCCGCAGAAGTCAAGAAATTTTTTCAAATTTTAAAAGAGTTAAAAAAAGGTTACATTTAAAAATAAGTCTTTTCCGTTAGAACATACTTTTTACATTATTCAGTGAATTGTATAATAATAATAATATGTATCTTCAGCCATTTCGTAATTTTCATTAAATCCAATAATTTTTAATTACGTAATTCTACAAATTAATTATGGCAAAAATATGAATAAATATAGGTATTAAATTATTTGGAAATTTAAACGTAATGCGACAATATTCTCTTCTCATTAATGATAATCCATATCTAGGGCTCAATCAAAATTAAGTTATAAGTAATACTTTGATTTATGTAATTTGATTTGGTTTATCAGCAATCAAAGTATAATTAATAAACAAAAACTTACTAGTAAGTATAATTTATTTGTTAGAGAAAAAGTATTCTAAGTAAGTATAAATTATAAATATGGAAAAAAATGTTATGTTTATGTTTTCTATATTATATTCATTATTAATTTAACAAGCTCGTTACATATTTTTTAATGTTACGGTTTTATATAATAGCAAACATTGTGTAATAGCATTATTTATTACAATAAATCATAATTTCTAAATATAATACAACTTACTCCTATATCCAAAATATTTTCTTATTGTTCATTGTTATCTAGAACACGACGGCATTTCCTCCTAAGTAGGAATATATATATCGTCATGGTTATTTCGTTCTCATTTCGCTACATCTACGCCTTATTGCATCCCATTTGTGCATACCTGCTGAATACCTTCCTTAAGAAGGGATTTCGCAGAATAATAAAACTTAAATATCTACCGATCGTATCTAACCACCTGAGTTTAGATCCGCAGAGAATCCACACAATATAGAGGTTTCAAACAACATAACAATGTATTTGAATATTTACAATAATAAACAGCCATTAAGTCTAATTATTTAATATATATATATTTTTGTTTTAGAAAAAGAGTAATGAGAGCAAATATAATTATACATATAAATTACATTATAAATTTATCGCGTTATTTATATTTATATTTACCGTACTTATAATATATATAACATTAAATATATTATAAATACACGATATATAACACATTATGTATTTATAGTGTAATAAAATGTGTATAATTATAAATATATCTAAATATACATAAATATGCAAAAACTTTTACTAGAAAATTAGTTATGTATAAAATTAGCAGAGTTGACAAATTTGATAAATAATATATTGTACAATTCACAAAAATAATATCTTTTTTTATAATAAAAATGTATTAAATTACATTAAAATATTTTCAAACATTAATTGCAACAATAATTTGTAGTCAACCTATTCTCTTTTAACATTAATGTTTTCCATTTATGCTTACATATTGTATTATGTAATATTGCATAATATTATAAATTAATGGCCAAACTGTTGCGGACAATATGACGTGATTCGTTGTATTGACGTATTATTGATTTTTGCTATTAATTATTGTTTATTACAATGTACCGTTCTCCTTATTTTATAAATAATACATAAAATAATTCACCACAAAATACGTATCATCATTTATGGCCTCAATTTCTCGCGCATATATGCAAACTACATGTTAATTAATCACATCTGTAAATCGTACGTTACACGTGTGCCCACTGATGAAAAGATTAACTCTTAATGATGTGAGCATTGTATCCTATTTCATTTTCAGTAAATGATAATGGATATAACTATCATTTTAATTTTTCAATATAAGAATCAATTATTATTGAAAATAATCTCTTCAAAATGTTATATTATGGAGTAAAAAATGAGAAAAAAAGATGGGGTAAAAGCATCCAATACGATTTTTTGTTCTTTAAATAGCCAGGAAAGTGAAAGAAATCAAGAGAACGTCATCAAAATAAATTTCTTATTCCTATATCTAATAATTGTGCAACATTTTTTAATATATGTATATACATATATTAAATAGTATACGTATAAGAATATATATCATTTTTTAATAAAATAACTTTCTTTTAGTAGTATATATATACTAGACATTGCTATTACCGTTATTAAACGTATCAACAATAACGGATCGCGTCAGACCTTGTGGGAAATCATGAATATCGATAAGTCATATAATCGGCATTTCCTGCAAGTGGTCGAATTCAGTAGGGACAAATATTTGCCGCGAGGCTCGATTAACTTGCATCCATTTGATTACAAGGTGCTTCGGTCTATCGTTACTGCAATGGGGCGTAGGAAACGGCAGATGGAGGAAGAAATAAAATAAGTCAATAAGTACGATATAGAAAATCCTATTTCTATTTTTTCCTCCCTCCTTTAAAATAAAACGACGAAAGATTACAGAAATAATTCTCTACTGATTTTGCATTAAGAAATATGAATCTAGTGAATATGACCTACTTATTTAAATTTCACATTAAATACGCATATTAGAAAGTAATTGCTGTTGATTTAATGTCTACGAATTAGCGAAAAGTGGAACGTATATATACTGCGAACGTATATAATTGCGTATAACTACGCAATAATTTAACAAGGCTATTAGGAGTCAGCGCTGGAACGAGTATTGCACAGTATAAAAATATACAAATTTCAGTCAGAATAATAAAACAATGAACGTTTCTGCTCAAGTTTGAGTCATCTTCAGCAATACTTTACTTTTTACCGCATATAACATTGAATTATGAGTCGTAAATCATAGTCCAGTATGCATTCTTGGTAGATTTGGAACGTATAATGTTACTCTTTTGAAATCGATCCTTACGAAAATATTTCTATATGCGTATAATTGCGAATAACATTGACATTTTCTATCTTTGTTGAAAAAGAAACTTTTTTTTTTTTTAAAAATCTGTCTTTTAATTTATTACGTTTACACTTCAATTCATTACAAACAAGAATTAATTAAGTCGTTTTTTTTATAAAATCTAGTAGAGATTTAACAAAAAACATCTTAAGCACTTATCATCATCAACAAAACACATACGTATGTAAGAAAACATGTTGCACGAATTGCTAGAACTTTGCTGTTCAACATTCTGTTGTAGCGTATAGTTCCCGGACGGTTAAGACAGTTATAAGAAATTGCGCGAATTCTTGTACTCTTTTCCTTGCACTCGCATTCAAAGTGCCGACCGCGAAAGTCCAAAGTAACTTTTAAGTGCCACCCAAAAGAGGGAGTTTACGGACATCTGCTATTCCAAGTTCTCTTCCTATTTTTGATGCTGACAGTTCTCGAAGAATCGTAGGCAACAAATTTACATTATGCGAAGGAGTAATACTATGTGACTAATTAATAGTAAATCATCTGTGAAAGACTAATTTTTAATCATGTTTCATAGCGGTTAAGCATTAGTTTAATCCGACGATTTTTATCTTTTGAATTGCATTTTTTTTTTATTTCATAGTAATAAAATCTCTGTAGCAAAATGTGTGCTGGATGTACTAAAAAATCAGAAAAAAATCCTCTTTTTCGCGGATAAGCTCGCTTTGCTTCCCTATCAAAATGAATGGTTATGATATTTACATGACAAGAGAGAATAAAATATCGATATAAATTTGAAACGATGATAAAACTAAAGACATGTAGACTTTATGTATTACTCGTTATCTGATGTTATCTGACTCGTTATAGACTTAATACATATATTATTCATTATCTGAAAAAAAATTAAATAAAGGATATAAAGAATCAAAGATGAAAAAAATGAAGATTCTAGAATCAGAGAGGAAGACAGAATTCTCCCGAGTTTTAATTCAAGAATGGAAAATTTTATTACATTCTACTCCATGCACACAATACAAAATTGTAAATTCTACGAAATCAGGATTGGATATAATCGAACGCATCCCGAATATGCAGATTTACAGCTTGTCGAACTGAAAGATCCGCGGTTTTCATCGATATTTCGATGCACAAGAACAAATAAAAACACGCCGTTTGTTTGCCCCAGCAGCAGCAAAGCGCGACCAGTGATTTTAATAATATTTTTCTCTCGCACACACGCCAGTTTCTCAGGTGTATGGAATATTAAGATATTTTATGCCCAGCTTTATTAACATTTTTATGCGCTTCCGACTCGGCAGAACGTTTTACTGCAACTGCACTGCACGCGCGACTGACATTCCTGAAATCACCATCTATATTCCACCGACCGGGAAATATAGCACGCCACAAACTGAATCAATGCTCTTTATGGGAATTTACCCCTTCGTTACGCTCCGCTTATTCCCTTTCTCTGATTTATCGAGATACATACAATAATCAAACTTTACGCATCAATTGCTAAATTATCTAACGATTTTCTTGATGATTTAGCAATACTTGTTTTACTAAAAATTAATATGATAACAGAATTATAAATTATACAAAATGCATGGATTAATTTTTAACATTTTCTAACTTTCCTCTCTCTCTCTTTTAATATTTATTTATTAAAAATATCAAGTAATTAATACTTGACAAATTTGAGTACTTTTGTTAAAATAAAAAGTTATTCATATTATTATACATCGAAATGTGTAATATTTCCTTCAAATCTTAAGGCTAACAGACACAACCACATTTTTAAACAATATTAGAAAATGGAATGCACAAGCCACATACAGTAGAGAAAAACTACAATATATTTAACAACGCTTATGCCATCTCGCGTAACTCAGCCGAATAATTAGACGTTTTATTTTTATTCTCGCTTGTGAAAGCAATTATTCCATTTTTTGCAGCGTGGTACACTCGGAATATAAAAGTCCGGTATGCTCCATCTTTGCATTAAATCAGACTCTGGATTTCTAGAGTCGAGCATCCGTGCAAGAACCAGTAGACATGCCGGCGAGTGATTTCACCAACAAATTTCCCGCGTCTGAAGCTCTCGGATGCAGAAATATGCAGATTCCCTTTTGGGGGTTAATTCCGTTTGTAGGAACAAACGGGGTCAGCCCCCGCGAGTGTTCGAGGCGCAACGGTAGTCCCTGCATTATTTTCTCGATTCAACCGTCGCGCGTGATTACGAGATTACGCTTATGCAGATTGTTTCTGACAGCGAAATTGGTCACTGAGAGAATGTAAATTTAGCTTTTGCTCAATTGCGGTATTTGCTACATGAGATTTTCCAAACAATAAAGTTTTGACACACTACACGTTAGTTTTGAAGACGTTCTATTAGTGTGGCGATTATAATTTATTAATTACAAATAAATACAAAAAAAAAACGTTAAATATCTTGGAGATGTCAATGAACATGGAACAGTCGCGACACGAAATTAATGAGTTGCAATCTTGTAAAATATCTAATTAAGATACTGAGAAAAAAATTCAAAAAATTAAATTATATTTATATATTTCTTTGTCTTAACTTTTAATTGAGATAACATATTATGATTACAATCCCTATTATCTTTTGTTATAAAAAAAAACTTTAACTTTCACAAATTTACAACTAAAAAAAATATCTAATTCGTATATATTTACATCACAAATATAGTTATATATTTCTTTCATGACACATTTCCATTATACAATATCCATTTAAATATTTGTTCGTACTATATTTAACAAGCAATAATAATATATGCAACAATTGTGAATACACAATCATGCACAACTCTGTTATAATATTATGTCCAACTCAATATGTCGTGTTTACACTGTTTTGTAATCTTGCAGATAGACGATAACGGAGTATTTTATGTGATAATGTACCTATATAGATATATATCGATATTCACAGTTCCAATACATATACTCTCTTTCTCTCCCCCTCCCCCTCCCTCCCTCCCTTCCTCTCTTTCTCTCTCATTTCTACAATAAATAGACTGTGTTTATAAACAATATTTTGTAATATGTAACAAAACATCAAAAATATAGATATTAAAAAAAAAAGATTATATACATAAAAATAGTTTCTTAAAAATATGCTACTTTACACAGGCATCTTGTATAATTGCAAAAAATTTGGCATAAGCCAATTATATTGTAATAAAATTTTATTTAATCACCGAAGTATTTAAAATAAAAAAACTAAGAAAAAGCAAAAAATAATGTTCCATTTTGTTAAGAGAGAGACAGAGAGAGAGAGAGAGAGAGAGAGAGAGAGAGAAAATCATTGCTTTAAAAAAAATCCATAGATAAAAAATACTTCTTAACACTTGAGAAATAATTAAATGACATTGACTGAAAGCATTTGGAAAATTATCATATTCCAAATTAAAAAATGAATGTATTATCTTGGTTAATTGACAAATTAATTGCACAAGCAATAATCTGATCTAAATCACCTCTACTAATCCGCTTGCGGTATCTTTGTGACGGTTTAATCCGCAACGTTGCGCAATTAAAGTTTAATTACGTTTGTTGTGACGTAACGGCAGCAATTACAGAATGTAATGTTAACTTGGCATCCCCCGCAAGATATGCATCGCAATATCAATAATAATATTGTCATGATAGAAATTTACTAAAGCTCCATGACGAATTAATTTTCACTCTATTGTAATGCAATTGTTAATTCCATCAATTGAAATATATCATATACGTCACACATCACGCAGCTTCATCACGAAAGTATTGTATTTCAAGGTACTACAAACACAGATTGGACTATAGAAAACGATGAGACTATAGAAAGAGAAATTGAGATTACTCGTCAGTGTGTAATATTACATACGTACATAATATACATACTTTATTGTTCAATAAAAATAGATTCCTCTAAAGCAATCTACATTTGCAAATATTTACAACTCATAATCTATAAAATTTTCGTTGCTTTAAAAATACTTATTTATATTAACTAATAACCTCTCAAAAATTCATTACTGAGTAATTATTTGTTAAACATTATATAATAAAATTACGAAGATTATCGTTATATTGATAAAAATAAAATACACAATTATAAAAAAATTTAAAAATTGTATAATTTTTTTAGTCAAAATATAAAAATACATCTTTTATTAAAATATTTCAAAATTTATAATTTGTGCTAAAGCAACATGCTTTTGAATAAAATAAACTACTTTTATTATGATTGTTAAAAGACTTTGCTAGTACTTAACCATAATGGATAATTATTTCTATTCATACGTTTACCTATTTCAGAATAAGCCCATATTACGATTAAATTTTTAGATTAAATTAGGACGAATCAGTAAAATAATTTCGATTAAAATTAATGTGTTTTATTAAGAGCGCACATAATTTTTATTTTGTAAATAAAATTTTAAATTATATTTCTCTCTTTAGAATTTAGAATAAAGTCCAATAAAAATAATTATCTCTTTATTGTTCTATTATAATATTTAAAAATAATTGACAAAACTAGCACTTCAAAATTAAGCTACGTTAAAATTCGTTTTGTCGAGTTCTTTGCATTTTCAATGCTGAACTATTTCGTACCTATTTCGAACTGCTAAAAACTACTTTCTATAAAACAGCCTCGATATATGCATTATATTTCGACAATCAAATCATAATTCCTGCAATTGAATGCGCATCGCCGATTCGCATCCAGTTCGCTCGATCCACATCAGTTGCAACGGTGAGCATCCCTCATGACACTCCGCTCGCTCCTCGTCTACGTGCATAAGCTATATGCATGCGTGTTTATGCAAGTTGATTACCTGTCGTGCACAGCTGTCGAGGATTGTCCGATGGACAAAGGCACAAGGATTTGCCTCGTAGAAGATTTGTGTGAACGATTGCGTGCCATTATGGCACACCCTATACCGCGAAGGATACTCTTTTGTCGGATCGATGTTCCAAATCGATTACGATCCATAACTATATGTACAAATCGTATCAAATCAATCAATCATTTTTTTATTTCGATTTCTTAATAAACGTAAAATCTTTTTTCCCGAAATTAGAATAATTTTATTATTAGCGGAAAAGCAAGGAAACTTTCTTTATTATCTCTAAATGTATAAACTCTAATTAATCATTATCAATATGTGAAAATTGAATTAATATCGGGCCCGAGCTTTGTGCTGTTATTATAAAGTTGCTAATTTATAGTTAAGTATTATCGATTTCCGTTGTGCTTCAACGCTTGCATGTAAAATGCATCGTGCTTTATGTTCCCGACAACAAGCACGAGATTCGCATCTCTAACACCGTAATTTAAACTCAGCTGTTGTTGACTTTGTGTGGGGAAGAAGTTTATATCTTAATCGTTAAGGCATTAAAGTTAAGACACTCTGACATGACACAGATTTATGTTCTTTGTATAATTCCGCGTAGGTGTAAGTAACAAGTTCTCTAATTACCTGAATATTATGTTATGTAATTTTGCACTAATAGATACACATAAGTCCATGCATTTTAATTAAAAATTCAAATTACAGCATTACTTGTCATATGTAGCGCTAGAATGAATATTAGTTGTCTCTCCTTTTAATACAAAATAATATAATAGATACATTTAATTAAATTTAATACATTAAAGTAGCAAGATTTTAATAAACACAAGAATTCGTGAAAATTCATCTTTTTTTATAGTTTTATTATAACGAAGCAAACGCAAGAATATAGGTACCTCTTAACTCTTTAAAAGTAAAAACTTAATAAATGTAAAAATCGATAACAAATTATACAATACATATATCTTTTTGTCATTATGACCTTACTTTATTGCAAACAGACGTGTGCTGGTCGAACGGCATACTCGCGCGGTCTGAACAATAAAGTCTTTTAATTTACTGGAAACACACAAGGAGGAAGCTTAAGTAGACAAAGTACGAGGTAAATCTTGTGAGTACAGCGCGCCATCGCAAATTCTAGAACGAACATTGAGGAATTGTGGAGGGGGTGGAGGGGGAAGGGGTAAAGAAAAGTTTTTCGCCTTCGACGGCACTACGTGAAGCAGCCGCAATGAAACATTTTACGTCGGCCGGCAGCTCGAAGTCACGAGGTAGGAAAACAAGCTGGGTGCCGGATGTGCTCAAGAGCCCTGTCATCCGCTCGCTATCGAACCCGATCATACTCGTTCAGATCCTTTTTCTGCTTCATCGAGCTCGCGTTATACGCCGACCGGTTAGTGAAGCAACGATGAGTGCCGTGCCATACAAAGTGCAGCAGAACGAAAGGATCAAACTTTGAAAATGCGTTATGAATTTAAAAATAAGAAAAAAAAGTTTTAACTCTCCTCTGCTGATGTGAATTTTAAGAAGATTTTCTCTCCAAAGTATAAATAAATAATTAATTGAAGAACGTGAGTGGATAAAAAAATTTCGTACTGCTTTTCTTCTACATTAAACAGATGTTATTTTTCCAAAAATTCTAGTTTAAAGTATATATTCATATATGTTCGATAATAAAAATTAAATTACAAAAGTGTCAACAGCTAGAAATTTTATACTACAAGTTATTTAATTTTTCTTGATCAATTTTTCTTTCCTCGCAAGTTTATCACTAAAATTTAATGACAAAATATTTGTAATATAAATATACCTCGAAATGAAATTCTCCAGAAGCAAAATCTATTTGAAATTAAATAAAAAAAAAAAAGAAAATATGTGTCTACTGAGTAATAATTTATATATTATAACTCGAATCTATTTTTATTGATTTATCTTATTTCTCAATAGTGAAAAAATAAATTTCAATCTCTGGCGTAGAATGTAATATACACATTGAGTAAACACCTGTATAGTGCTTCACACATGAACGCCCTCCTTGTTGAATCTCCTCCTCGAAGATCCTCAACCTCGCTCAGGGTCGGTCTCAAACAGTTCGCTCTAGGCGAACAATAACGACACGGTATTTGGATAACGACATGAGACATCGTCTTAGGTTGTAACCGCACCTTTGAGAACATGATATACGCCACCGGCGTAAAACATCAAGACATTGTATCACGATGCAGATGCAAATATCGAATTCCTGCTTTCGATAAGAAATGTCGGCGAAGAGGCTGCAATCGCGAAAAGGTTTTAGATGAATATATTACTGAGTGCGCTGCATCGGATCCTAACAGTGATGGATGAGTGATTGATATCCCACTCTCAATCAGATCAAATTTATTCACTAATGCACCTACTCTGTTACCTTACTGCTATTAACCTTCTTTCGAGCGAAGTGATTTTATACACGGGAAAACATTTTGCTAATGTAACTAAAAATAAGTATATATTGTAAATATACGTGCAGAGATTTGAAAATCATTTCGTTAGACTATCAAAATAATTACGTGTTCAAAGCTGGCTGCTAGAATGTTAAAACATTTTGCATAACAAATTTACGGGAGGATCATCTTCAAGATCTCTTAATCTTTTTTAATAAAAATTTTATGCATATATAATAACACTTATTATGATTTTAAAATGTTTAATTAAACTAGATATCTTAGCAATATAAAATTAAATCGAAATATTGAAAAAACTCAATTTTATTGTATAAAAAATGTTATTGTCGTCACTAAAGAACCATTAAAAAATGGCAGTTATTTTTTATGACTGTCTGCACCAAAAGAAAACTGTACACATGTATCGGCGTAAAAAATAGCGGCTATATTGTACGAGCTGACGATGCATTTCCGCGCGCGTGAGTTCACGTCTCTTCTCTTCCGCGGCTATATATTACGTCGTGACGCATATCGCGACTTTCGCGATACAAGAAATATACGGAGGAGTTTATATCTCCCAGCTACTATCGAAGCTATCCCGTAGATCAAACAATGTGCGCTCGTCCTGAGTTAAATTCAATGGCGGATGATGAAAATATAATGTACTGGCCTGCTTTCGTACTTGCGAATTACTTAGAAGACAGTCTGCAGGCAGGTATACAGCTTGCAGTAACAGTCAGGCGCGACTTTTTACACCACCCTGAACACAAGATGAACGATCACGTTTGTCCGTGAACTTTGAACGTTGCCCAAAACTTCTCTGCTTTTTACGAGTATCGTAATCGCGTGAGTCGCTCGAAACAACGTGAATTCTGATGCAGGGAAAAGAAATTTTGATGGCCTCTCTTAAAACCTTCACGATAGTACATCGAACTTCAGCATTCATTATTTTCCAACTTAGTTATGCATGAGATTAGGTAACACTTTCCCCATATTTTCGTTGTTAATAACGTTCAAGTTTTATCTGAAAATTAAGTTTCCTAGCAAATTTCAGTTTAAATTCCAAGTCTAATTTCTCCAGAGAAATAAATAAATAATATTTAGATTCAGAAGCTTTTAGCTTAACCAGAACGTCCTTTCGACAGGAGTACACATGCAAAGTACTGCGGCAAACACACCACCTCGACGAAGGGCGTTAAAGACTGAGGTCCAATCGAAATTACAGCGATAATTCTCTGGTCGGAGAGAACCGGAGGTAGATGTACAAACAACGTCGGCCTTTCTCGTTTCTCTTTCTCCCGGAGGAACAATTCGCCTGTCCGCTTCCTTCCGGCCGGTCGTAAATCCCCCCGCAGCGAGGCGACGCGACGTTACGAGCGAGAAGTATCAACTTCGTATCTCAAGCTGTGTACCGTCGCTCATATCAAATACCGGACAACACTGACGCATCCCCCTCCCTACAAATCACCATTATGTTCAAACATCTGTCATGGGCGTAACTTTTTTTCGAAGAGAGGAGTATCAATTTTATTATGACATAAACATTGATTTTTTGCGAGAAAAAGAAATTATCTTTTTAGACGTTAAAAAAAAAAATTTATTTGTGAATGATAATTTTTGTTTTTATTACAAAAGTACATAAAAATAAAATATACATTTTTTTAAAACAAAAGTGTAATTCTCTAATAATGTTATTGTTTATTATTATGTACAAATTCATGATTTTACGAGGAAAATTTTTTTTTAATTCAAAAAAGAACGGCCTCTTAATGCATGAGGAATATTGTCAAATATTGTTTTAAAAAAGTTATAATAAATAAAAATAGAAATAAATAAAACAAAGATCATTTAATATAATTTATAAAATGAAAGAATCATGCGACTATATTTTACCCCGATTTAATATATCTTCAGAATTTGCAGTAATATCAAAAGTAAAAAGTATAGTTATAAAAGTAAAAAGGTTGAGTAAAAAGTAAAATTGTATTTAGAATAAAAAATAAATAAATAAAAAAATTGGAGATTGAACTCTCCCAATCTGTTCTCCATATACCCACGTATTTTTTCACGACATAATCTATTCCTATATATTAGCGGAAACGCATTTATCTATTCAGTCCATCAAATAAACTAAAGAGAGCAAATACGGTAATGGCGCAAACTTTGAAGTATAATAGAGCCTGCCCCGCAATTTCATCAGTAGCAACGGAATGCAAACGTATTTGCGTCTGATTGCGCAATTGCGCGAATCACGTGTCAAGGAATGTAAACAGTGTAAACATTTACAATGCGTTTGAAAAGTTCAGTCACGACAATAGCGCAGCGTGCGAAAATGTCGATTTAGCAAAACACACCCGAATCGAAATGATCATTAATTCTTTCGTCCAACAATTACTTACGACAAAATTTATACAGATCTACGCCGAATGAATTACGTGCCATGCTAAATCGTTGTTCATTACGCGTGCCGTGCACTGCGGTGTAGTTTTGTGTTGAAAACGTTTGATAAGTTCGGCCGTGCTAACGTTTTGCAATCAAGAGAGGTAAATACAAAATGACGTGCGCTCGCGCAAAACATCGTTACCGAATGCAAAAAAGCAGTAAAGTGAGCTTTTTCAAGTGATACTTTTTTTTACAGCACGGACGATAAAAACGAGTCCAAGCCGCGATTAATCAATAAAATCGTAAAATGCCAAGTTGCGATACGGCAAATAATCGAGGTGGTGTTGCATACAAATTTTACGCGATTCGCTTAACTGACGGTTATAAACGAGCGGTACTTTTCAGTTCGGCACTCGGAAAGGTTGATTTACACAATCTTCGTAACACTCGGGAATTAAAAACTACTAGTTATCAAGAATACAAATACAGCTGTCGCTGTGGAAATATATTTGTTATTACCATATCTGGCAGAGAATCGTTTACTTTGCGCCCACCAATCGAAGACTAAAAAATGTGTGAGAGTTACGTAATGTACGTGTATTTGCAGTGTTGAGCCTTAATAGGGTCCGTGGGTTTGCTAAGCTCAAATAACTGCAGATCAGTCATCTCTGGTCCGAGTCCAGGCAAATCGATTGGATCATGTATGATACCTCGTACTTTATATCGTATTTCGCAAGAGTATATTATTCAGAGTATTTAGATTATTATGGTGAATTATGTTTTTATGTATTTGGAGCAACATTCTTTTCTAACCATAAAATTTCCGCTTTAATTATCAATCAGCATAAAACATTCATGAATATCAGCATTACATATTATGATGCTGAATTGTGCTGTAAATTTTAATTGAATATTTAAATGCCTATTTTCCACACCGGTTAATTTAATTACAAGCTGATTGCAAGAACAATAATAATAATAATAAAATTCTCATTTAAATTAGGTACTTATTACTTTTAATCCTTCAATAGTTGTCAATTATAATAAATTTCTTTTCGGTCCTGAATATAATATTAATTATACCGATAAAAGCTGGGTAAGTATAAATGTATCGTAATAATGATTTTAAATTTTGTAAATCTTTTAACATATTTGTAAAAATCATAACACTCTCTCTCTATCATTTATTATTATATAAACTGCACTAAAAAAAGAAGTGTTTTATTTTAAGACATTAAAATGTTTCATTTCCATTTTTAAAACACTTAAAAATGTTTTAATTTTAAACTTTTTCAATAAGCAAAATATATGTTTTAAACGTAAACGTTCTAAACGCTGCATTTTTTACAACAAAAGGTATCCGTATTATTCAATAAAAGCGTTTAATCATAGCATATTCAAGTTCTTTTATGGCACGAATCCATTGTTAATTTTTCCAATCTTTAAGCCTGACAAATAACATTGTCGAATTATTTAACCTAAACGGGGAAAAATTTGCAAAATCTGTCAAGCAAGATAAATCGCGCGTTTGCGCAATTAAGCCGATGAACGCGCACCGTGTGGTCATGGTTCCGACGGGACGAGTTATTAGTCGTGACATTAGTTTACGGCATGAATACGCGGCTTAATTAATTGGCAGCTATTCCCCGGACAGGGTGTAACTACAGATTACCAATTATAGCGACACCCTTCGAAATTTCCAGGAGATGATCGCTTTCCCTCTCGGCTTTTCGATGCGATGTGATATCGGCGGGAAGCTGATTCGATAATATTTGCCGCTACCACGGTTGACAAAGTTACGGAGCTATTCGATACATTCGTTGAACACTTTTACCAATGTACATTCGTTACGCGCGCGAGTTACGCCTGTGGTTACTTCGTATAGCCGTTACGTTGACCTGATCACTATTTTTCCATGCGTTTATAAAACCTTTAAAATCGAGCATTAATAATGTTCTCTGCTGCGCAGAAAATTATCGACGTTCCGAAAACTTTATTCTTATCAAGAACAAATGTACCATTTTATCTTAACTTTAGAAAAATAATTTTTTTTTTTAAGTTAAATTATTATATTAATGGAAAAAGTAGCTTCACTAATAGCAATACTCAAAAATAATTTATGTAACAATTTAAATAATTATAATTGCCGTAAACGTGTAAGTTTAATTTGTTGTAATACTAATGCTTACAAAAATCATGCAAAACACAAATAAAAAAATACATCTTTTATCAATATAATTGTAAATATTGATAAATGGACACGTTATTAAAAAATATTAATTTATATATTTTGTTTTTATCGATATATGAAACGCGTGTTATACATTTATATATAGACATAATTTTAGCTATTTTACGTAAAATTAAAATCCAACAATAAAAATTTTACGTATTTTTAAAAGTTCATTTTACAATCAAAATTTATATGTCGCTGTATCCATTTATCACACAGGAATATATCGGAAACATTCGGATAAAAATTTGAATAAAATTTGTGAAACTTCGTACAATTAAAAAAAAAGTGTAATATGCTACGCATGTGAACAATTTAATGAAAATATGTTGTAGACTAATTTAATTTAATGAATAAATTTTACAAAATAATACACTGAGAATATTATTCCTGAGAAAATCATGTCTTTGATCTGTAATGATAGATACTGTGACAAGTGAAAATTCACAATTAAATTCATTTATCTTTTCTACGCAAACAATTATATTTAAAACGTAATGCGAATATACGACATGCTTTTCATTTCGATCGGACATATCTAAATATCATATATATCTCATTTTATTAAAACTTAAAAATTTTTAGAAAAAAACTTATATTTATATATATTATATTTATAATTAAATTATAATTGTCTGCAATACGTCTCTTACATTCCACATTCAAAATATAATATAATTATATTTGGATAAAATAATATAATCATATATTGGTAATATAATATATAATAATTATATTATATAAGTACTATATGCAATAGTATACTTTTCTTTTAATACTTTCAGATGGATGTTAAAGTTTTGAAGCATGTACACCAATTTTCAGAGTCTTCGGCAATTTCTCTTGTAAATTGCGTCGTCAAAAGCCACTTTAGCGAGACGCGTGAAACTCGTATGCATAAACTCGCTTAGTAGGCTAAGTGACCTGTAGTTGCTACTAAAACAAGGGTTTTCCCTTTGTTCGAACAAACCGCCTTAAGGTTCATGCGCACTGAACCAGCGAACAAAGGATGAACTGCAAACGTAATCTCCGTAAGTTCGCATTTCTAAAACTAAAATTGCTTGAAATCTAAACATAATAATGCCAAATATTCTTATCCCGCATTTTTCTATTATTCGTTGCGAAACAGAGTAAAAAAGAAAGGTTTTTATGATATTCAATATTTATATCTTCATCATGTTTATGAATGCACAAAAATCTTTAATTTCGCAAATACAAAAATCCAATTATCTGTCATAATTTTTTTACTGTTTGTTTTATTTATTTAAATTAATATTCCGTTTTTGATATAATATAATAAATATAATTTCTTGATGTTTTAATAAAAGTTTACTCAAATTTGTTAGAAAATTAAATTTAATAATTTAACCGTGTCAAAAATTTATAAAAAATTATAACGCGTGATTTTTTATTAATTCATACATAATCGAAATTAAACTTAGAAAGAAAGATAAAGGAAAAAGAAGAAAGAAAAAAAAATGAAATTTTCTTTCTATACTAACTCAGTTCTACTTTTCAAAGTTTTTTGACTGCGCTTGCAATTTAAAATTCAGTTTCTCGATTTTTTTACCCCACACATTTCTAGCGTTTACTAGCAAACACTGTCTAAAGTAATAAATCTATCAGTCAGTCTTTTATCGATCGATCGTATATGGAACAGCAGTGTCACTCTCAATTCGTTTTCTTTTTTCTTGCAGAAGTTCTCGCTTTTCTCTGATCTGGCTACGTTTTACTCTCTGTACCAAGGATTCTAATCCACTTTTTCCAATTGTCAAACTTGGATCACTGAACTTACTCAGTTCTCCACGCAATCGGATTCTTTCTCTATCACTGGCTCTCTCTCTTTTCCTTTCTCCGCCACCTTTCATCTCACTGTGTGTGTTATTACAGAAAGAAAGAAATTTAATTTTCCATCACGTAACATTTCCATTAAACAATTTATATATCTATAAAATAAAGACATTTTATATTTGTTTTAAAAACAGTTCACTCAAAAGTTTTTGTTATAATTTTGTGCTTTAATATATCCTAGTCTTAAATTAATATTTATCACCTCTTATATTGTTGAATAATTAAAGAAATAATATAAAAATTACGTTTTCTAAAACGTAAATTCTAAAATAATCGAATTAAATGTGTTAATGTAACACAATTGTACATGTTTTTATTAAAACATGTTAACTTAACATTACAAATGTTAATTTTAATGGAGAAATATGAATTGCTTACAAACTATATTAGTATTACTTGTTTTTTTTATTTTTACATAACATTTGTGTTATTTTCTAATATATTTATTTTATTAGATAAACACAAAATTTTTAATGGACCGTTCGGGACAAATAAAATGTGTTAAATTTATTAATACAAATTTTTCAACTGTATATATAAACTTTTAATTACATATACTGTTTAAACGTACATGTTTATCTTCGATAATAACTTCATATTTCAACTCTTAAAAAAGTTTGTTTCTATAATCTACAATTTATCTTATTTAGATAAATTTTATTACAAAATATAATATGAAAAAATGTATAATTTGTGTGTTTCCCTCTCCTCTTTACAATTTCGCTTTAATTACGAAATATTTCCTCATTTTGCACAACCGCTGTAATCTCTTACTCGTCCATTTTCGGGGAATAATTATTAATCTACAAATTCTATAGCGCGATGCTACGACGCTGAAGTTAACTGACAGAAACGAGATAAAGTCCTGTTTGATGAAAGACCAGGAGATAATGAAGCGAGCCACTGTGAGGGAACCGAAACAAAAGAAACTGAAAGTAAAGATGGCTTCGATCATAATTAATTGTTCGGTAGTACGATGTAAAACGAGCGATTATCACGGTGTCTGGTTTCACGTGCCGTGTCTTTCAAACGAGTATTTCCAATTCCCCTATCTCTCTTTTTGTGTTCTCGTGCTACTGATTGTTGGAAACAGCCGGTGTACCAGGCTGTTTATCACCTAGGTACAAATTAGGTTTCCGTTTGCGCGGAATAGCGCGGAATAGAGACGACTGTCGAAGTAATTCGGATCTACTAAGACGTCGCGTCGTAGCGGAAATAAAACGGTATTCTTGGCGCATGTGATATAGGCAAACGCAGCAAAGGAACGGATCGTTTCAGAGCATCGTTCAAAGGATTCGGAAAAGAAAATTGCCTCCTTTTTTTTATCTCGTTTCGTGATGATATCATATACGGAAGATCTTTATAGAACTCCGCTGTAGCGAGTCTGCGGTAGAATGGAATTAGGTAGATAATTTGTGTCAAAAGATTTCCAGTTTCGCGGTATTTCGATGTAAAATTCTTGTGCTTGCACGATCTTATCGTCTTTTACGTAATCTTTACATTATAGTCTTTCATTATTTTTTTAAACGGATAAAATTATGAAGGAATAAAATTTACATTAATTAATGTTAATGTAGATAATAATGTAATAAAACTATTATAAGATTTTACTTGGAATTATTGTTGCTGTGCCGAAAAAGGATATTTAATAGAATTTAATTTAATATAACAAATAATATATTTCTCTAAATAATATTTCTGTTAAATAAAATATATTTATATGCGTTTGCTCGCAATAAATCGTTTAAAATATTACATATTTATCCAATTATTCCACAAAAATAGTAGAGAAAAAGTTCGATAATAAGTAGGCCAAGCAAGGATAATTTCAGTAAGTACTCATAAAGAAAGTAAGTCAAAAAGTTAAAGAGAAAGAGAGAGAGAGAGAGAGAGAGAAAGAGAGTGAATTGTAATTACCGTAACTTTGCAAAGAAAATAGTTAATTCCACACGATCAACTCGCCCAGATTCAATTAATTTTACGTAACAGCAACTTCAGAAATGAGTCTCGCGTCTATTGTCATTTCCGAAGAGAGTCCCACAAATTTAATTCTCGAAACTATGTTATCTACCGGCTGAGAAATTAGTTGAATGCGAAAATTAGATCTCTCAGTTGAAAAGCAACATTTGCTAGATAATCAACGATTGAAGACTTCTGTCTCAGGAGTATTTTGTCAAAACAATAGGATTTATTTTCATTTCAAGTCACGCTTATTTATCTCTTTCGCCACGGATTATTCTCATAACTGCATTGTACTGTGCCGGCAAAATCTAATTTTCGCGGATTACGTTTTCATATTTTTCTTTTCAATTCAATCGAACAACTCACCAATAATGCTTTGATGGCTGATATGGATTTACAATTACGGTATGGACACTTACCTGTAAAAAAACAAGAAAAAATGTCATTATTAATCGGAATAAAAACATTCAATTAATAATTTGCACGATATAAAAGCTAAATATAAAGCACTTTGATCCAGCTTTGACCGTTATAGGCGTTTAATTCCTTCCTTGTTTGTAGACAATTTACGGTCGGTACAAAAATTATTTATTTAAATATAAATATATTAACATTATGCATTAAATATAATATTTTGTTAAACATTTTGTTCAACGTATTTCATAGAATATCTGAAATCAAATATCGAGTATCAAATGAAACTTTTTCTATAATGGAAAATGTAGAACGTGAACTTTTCGTAATGCAAACGCCGTTACATAATGTTATATTATGTAGTATAGAAAGGAAGTAAAAATTTCATTTAACACATTAATTAAATGCATTCGATATTAAGATAACTTCTAAAAGAAACGAATAAACATATTCCATATGTATGAACATGGTACATTTTCCCAGATCCGTCTGAAATATTAAATAACCCTTATTATTATCGATATATTAGTATTCTGCTCTTTTCCTCTATCTATTCGACCGTCTCATTAAAATCAGGCGAATGTACAGCGATCCAATCATCCCGACCGGTTGCTACGAAGACGCTTCGAGGCGTTTTAGCTCGCGAGCCACGGAGACGTCGTGGCTGTTGCGGTGAACCAATTCGTCGGGAAGATCCATATTCGAGAGAAGCGGTCGCGACTCACATATCTGCCGCTTTCGTCTCCGCCTCAGATGCACTGAATAGAATTCGCAGAGATGGTTTTGCATTTGCGCATCGCGATCCCCCCTCTCCCGCACCCCCTTGCGACGCGAAACCGTGAAACGTCGATGGGAATATCGGCTTTCTGTGCTTCGCTACGTGTACTTCGTATTTTCTCGAAATGAACTCCTGAAACGTGACCGATGCTAATAACACGAGGTGTTATTTCTCGATGAAAATTCAGCTTCAGATTAGTAAACACAAAAATAAGGAAAACATTTCATGAGGCCACTTTATCGGAGATCATTTATTAATTTCTTAACGACTTTGTCATTATAATTTCTATTTTCATCATTTAATTTACAAATGTTTTGGTCAATTTGAAATTAATTTGTTCTCGATAAACACCGAAAAATTAATCATTTTTGCGTTACACACAATTAAAAATTTTATTCGAATTATGTTGGAAAGAAATAAATAATAAAATTTTATTTAGTTTCAAATAAATAATAGGAGAGAAATTATTTACAAAAATACTTGTAAAAATGATAATTTTGTTTGTTCATTAAATTAATTTCAAATTCATCAGATTCTATAGACATATGTTAGTGGTATCGTATTATCGCCGTAGTAATCGAGCGAGATCGGCGAGACTCGAAAACGATGTTTTCGTTGTCTCTATCTAAAATAAATGGGAATCGACAAGAAGCAGACAGTAAAAATAACACCGAACGCGTATACACTGTGTGCACCCCCGACATAACGAAACTTTGACAGCGACGCATGCTGCATACTGAGACGTTCTCCAGGGAAAAGGATCCTAGGAGGGTATTTGTCTACCTGCGTCTGACGCTGAGGCAAATTGAGATATCGATTTGCAATTTGGCACGTGGTTCCGATCACCCGGGAATACCGCCCGCGGCCGACCATGCAACCAATCGCGACTGATTGGTTCCTGATCTCCTGATTCGGTGATGTGTAGCAGGGTGATTCTTCGCTGACTTATCCTTCTTACTCGAGATCCACGGCTCTTTTGTTCAATCCGTAAAAAAACGCGTGTTCCTACATGCATCAAAGTTTTGTGATTAATTCGTGAGTACACGTGGTCCTTCTACGTTATAACAATGAATTAACAGGCATTGTTTACATAAATATTAATTATTATGTAAGCATAATTAGTATCTAATTACACTCACAGCATTTGACAACACAAACAGGATAATTTTGATTAAGTGTTAAAAAATTTAACTAGATAAAGTTATTATTATTATTATTATTATTATACGGGTCTAAAGATAATTTTCTTAAACTATCAAACTGTAATTATATAAGGTGCTCAAACTGGTTACTAAAATGCTAAAACTTTTTGCAGCATCGTTCATGATGCTTGAGTTTCTTACATTATCATTTTGATGGTCCTACAAAATTATTTTCAGATCTATATCTAGTTAAATTTTGTGTATCGTCTTTCCCGTAACCTAATACGTACATGATGAATACACATTCTTGCGTCTGATTTACATATATAATTTACATTTGTAATTTGGCAATTTATGCAAGTAGGAATAATTGTATAACATATCAAATAGGTGTATTCTATATATGGAAATAGTACATAATTACACCAAACATGATTCTATTACGCGCGGGCATCTGTCCTCTCTTCTCCCACTAAGTTTTTTCTATTTATACTTACTTTCCCAAGTGCTCTCTCTAGAAAGCCGGAAATTAATTAAATCTAGATCGGGGACGCTAACGAAGAATACGACGAGATGTATCGCCGCAGTCAGTAAGGACTCTTGACGTACGTTCTACTAATTATTGCGTTTTGGTGAAACGAGCCTCGCGTGATGAACGAGCCCCGCAATTGTCGTCCGGTGCCTCCGTTTCTGTTTTCTGGTATTAATTGCACGGCTACGTCGACGACAGATATAAATCAGGCCTTAATCACTGCAGGGAATCGCAGGCACCCTCGCGCGCTTTATGGCGCGACGGTGTGATGTACGTGATTACGTAAACGTCCGGCAATTATTTTTTTTTAATAACAATTGCAACAGCGGCCGATACCATCAATTTTGCGGGAGCTTCAGCTACGCGATGATCGCTGCGTATTTCGAGACTTTACGAGACTTTTTGTAGGCGCGCATTAGCGCGGCATTATCTGTACTTGCGTTAGATTGAAGCTCATCGATCTTCGAATTTCATGCAACTTTTACGACATTTACTTATTTTATGTGATAATTTATTTCTCGGTATATATTTTGTTTCAATTATACCTTAATACCTTCTCAATTATAAACGATAGAATTCAAATTGATTCGAGAATTTAAAGTGTGGCAATTCAAAGCGAGGTTTATACTACGTCTCCAATCTCCACGTACCCACACATACGCACATTTTACACCCTTTATATTAAATAGTCAGTTAAGCTGTACGTGCAGCGTAATCCTCATGACATTTCCCATGTTATTTTATATGATCTACATTTGCAGTGGAGAAATTTTCGTGGAATCGGGTCACACCGCCATTGTGCCCCGACGAATCATTGTGCTCTATTCGCGCCCGGCACCGCATGACTTAATTGCGCCACACATTACGTAATAAAGCCGATGGCATTTTAATTACTGGAGAACACAAAGGGTCATTCTACGGCTTGTAAGCTAGCCGCGGATTAATTGCGTTCTGCAACTTCAGACAGGTTCAAGATAAATCACATCTTAATATTATCTATCGAGAGTCTCAGGTAACGTACAATTTGCAAAATATTCTTGAGCCTCGTAATTATGCAAGTTCTTTATAGCAACGTTTATTTAGTTCATATATGCAGCCATTAATTTTCTGCTCTTCGTACTTCGTAACTCTAATTAAAAAATCAACTATATAAAATATTTATTCTGATCATTATAGTTTATTTATCATTATTTAATTTTAGTTGTAGTTTATATTCATATAAAATTTTTTAATATTCTTGTTATTTTGTTAACACAATGATAAAGTAAATGTTCTAAAAATGCAAAATTTAGAAACAATATATTTGATATCCTTGAAGTTTTAAAAATAATCGATATGTATTCGTGTGAGGAGTACATCATTTGCGAAAAATTACGACGTAATTTACTGTTTTGCGATGACGAGATACGCATAAGTAGTATATACATACATATGTATTCGCGAAGTATTGCATATGCGACGTATACACGTACATACATATTAACTTTAATACGGATTTACCTCGAGAAACAGCTTCCTCGAAAGCGGTTTTAAGGAGAGCGTCGTGTCGTCCGTATCATAATTCTATTTTAATTAATCCGCGTACATAAATACGCTTGTGTGTTTTCCGTTGTTTCCTACTCACTACATCGTTGACCATGTTTTTATTTTGATAACGAAGTATAATCCCCTCTAAGACTTATTAGTTAACCTAATTAAAGGACAAGAATTGCGCAATTGTTATTTACTATAAATTATTATACTATAATTAATGCATTCAAAATGTATTTACGTGTAATATCATTTTTGAAAAATACTGACGTCTTTTTTGTTTAATAAAAATATTAAAAATAATAATATCAATTTTTTAAGGGGAATCTAAAGTCGGTTTGTATGAACGACCAAATTATATATAATTTTTATATAGCAATTACTCTTTGGGCCAAACAACAGAAAATTAAAGAATTAATTTGTTATGGACAACATGAAAAACCTACTGTCATTTAAATGGAGAGGTTTAATTTAATTTTTTTAAATCTCATTACTTTTTTTCAGACAAAACCACACGTATGTAAAAATTTAACCTTTGGCTGGCACCGTGGGGTACTAAACGCCCCAACGTATTTCAATTCTAAATTAAATTCTTATTGTTAGAAAATGGCACTTGTAGTGCCATCTGTTAAAATTAAATTTCACTAAAATTTGGCACTTATTAAAGTAACATTTTAAGAATCCTAAATTTTTGTCAAATCAAAATATTAAATAGTCTACTTGCGATAAGCGATGTTATGGTTGGGGTACCAGACGCCACACTGTGCCAGCTATGCCGATTCTAGAAAAATGTGCCAGCTAAGGGTTACCATATACCTAATGGAAAGATTTTGATTAAGAACCATTTCAAAATTCATGTCTTTATCACATCATACATCATATTAATAAAGTCCCACTACGTTCTTTTTATACATTATGTTTTTATAAAAACATTAAAGAAATATATGTTTTTGAAACGAAAAGGTAAACGTCTACGAAAGCAAAGCTGGATCTTGTCTCTTGCCTTTTTATCAATTTTTCATATCACAAAGATATACAAGCATCTACCACCGTTCTATAAAGATAAAGCCAATTTCGTCTTTATGTGAGTACCACGTTTGCAGACATCTTAGCGAAATTGGGTAGACTCCATTTAAAAAAAGTTCCAGTTAAGAAAAGTTACGTTGACGCTCACTCGTGTCGTATCTTGGCGCTTTCCACGCTTTCAACATGACTGATACCTACATCGCGCACCGTTTTTACCGGAAACGGAACCCGCCGGACGTATATGGTGCGAGACGCGATTACAAGATTTTTCTCTTGACGCGTTTCCGCCGCAGAAAATTGGATAAGCTGATGTTCTCACTCGTCCAAGTGGAGTGCCGAGTCAACAATGAAAGCGCTGACGTCACGCAGGTTTTGATGATGCAGTTTTAATGGAAAAGCCATACGTGAGGGACACCATAGCGGTTTTTCCGTGACTTGCTTGAGAAATGCGGGAGGTGCGTCGACGACGACGACGATGACGACGACGACGAAACGAGAATGACACAGACGACGTTGAGAGCGACGGGATTCGTCTTTCTTACCAGGATTTGCATATCATTTCGCGTATTTGTCATTTTTACCTAAATTCTCCGACGATGTATGCAGTGTATCCATTACACTTGCACGAGATATTGAACAAGAAGAACACGGAAACAGCAAGATAAAATATTGAGATTGAAAATTTGGCTCGAAATACGTAACACAGATCAATAATCGAGATTTTACGCTTAAAACTGTAATAAAGCAAACTTAGATACATTTTTTTTCTATAGTAAAGTATAAGTTTATCTTACCGAATAAAAAATATTCAGCCTGAAGATATATAAAAGAATAAATTTTATTGTAAAAAAGAAAATATTCAACCCACTGTTTGTTAAATAGGGTCAAAACTTAATGTTACGAAATTAAAGTCAATTTTTGTAACTTAAAAGTATATTCAATTTATATTATTTTTTATAGTGTGCACACTATTATAAATTTATGGTGTCAAATTTAACCTAATAAGTCGCCACTACTGTTATTCAATATATCGTTATTTTATACTAAAACAATGGAGTTAAACAGTTCAAATTAGGTTAAATTTGACACTATATAGTATCAAATTTAATCTAATTTGAACTGTTTAACTCCATTGTTTTAGTATAAAATAACAATATATTGAATAACAGTAATGGCGATTTAAATTAGGTGAAAATTTGATACTATAGATTTAACATGTAAATTTCATTAGAATATAGATTAAATTTATTATATTTGTAACTAAAGATTATATTCATAAAATTTTATGAATATACTTTCTATAAAATTTCTTGTGGAATTGAAATTTAATGCACACATTTATTATACATTTAAGACTACTGTAACTTAGTGAAATTATTCGTTACTTTTCATTTACTTCAAGCTTCCTTTACTTAAATTCTAACAAAATTTCTAACGATGTGCGGTAATTTTTGAAAGATATTTTAACAAAATCACTTGAAAATAACAATTTTACTGAAGCATTTAAACATTTAGCTAGGTACAGATCTGAAAATAATTTTGGCGGACTATCAAAATCATTACATGTAATAGAAATCTCAAGCATGATGAACAATACTACAAAGAGTTTTGACATTCTACTAACCAGTTTAAGCGTTCTACATAATTATGATATTTCGAGAATCTAAAAATTATTTTCAAATCTAGTTAAATTTTTAAATGTTTCAACAACACCGTCATTTCTATATAGACTCTGTTATAGGATTTCAACGTTGCCTAAAAGCATCCTGAAAAACGGAAGTGATCAATATTTGACGAATACGAACAGCGGAATAGGCGTTGACGCGCGGAAATATGAAGCGACGATCGAACTGAAGGGAGCGCAATGCGAAGTGAACGGCCACGTTGCCGACTCCGGAAAATGTGCCAAGCGGCTGTTCCCGAGAAGAGCCGGCGGTGCACCAGGTATCCGTAGAGTTTACGGAAGCTCGGATACACGAGCGGGCAGTTAGTCATGCGCGGAATGAGCCAACTTCGGCCAACTTTCACCCAACTTCCGCTGTCCGTAATTTTAAGCGGCGTGCGGTCTCGACGGTTCTCTGCCGTTTATCCGACCATCGACTTGCCACCGTCTCACCCTGGAGGAAAGACACAAGAGCGCGGGTTCCAGAGATGCATCCTTCAAGAGTACAGTAACGAGAGTAAAACGGAAGAGCATATTTTTCTCAGAACGTTAAATATGGCATACTCGATCGAAGATACTTCGACATGAGAGAATTATGAGGTCTCAAAAGTCTACCTTCGTGAATAATAAATCACTTATTTGCAGAAAGAACTGCACGAGGATCCTCGCATCACTTTTCTTAAGCAGCAAAAGCGCGGCTGTTTTATGACGTTGACCTTTTTACATAAATTTTTCCAACAAAATGTTTTTTAATATAATCGTATTTTTCATATCAAATGCTGAAGTTAGAAAGTTAAGTGTTAAAAGAAAAAATGGAACATTGGTGAACATTGTTTTTATTTAGACAGTCTATAACTCCACGCTAGTGATGGCAATATTTTTGAAGAGCTAGCGTTACAAATGCTCAGTTAACCCAAGACGAGGCACGTCAGAATAAAGAATATGACTGACTTTGTCGAGCGCTCTAACTTCTCGCTGATATTTCTCGTGAAATTCTTTGGCCCCGCGGCCTCAGTCAGCACTTTTTTTTTTGCCCTTCAGTATTAGCATACCCCTTCGCAGTTGGGCTCATGATTTACTATGAACTGCATAAAATATATATACCTATACATATATATGTATGTATGTATACATAATGCATTACATCACGGAGAGAGAAAAATGTCGACGTGCGTCGACAACACATTTCAACCACGACATTTCACATTCCAGCTACGAAAGAATCATTCTTCGAACGACACCGACACGATTTGCTCTCTTCCGCGACATGTATATTCCGATAAAAAGATACACGAATATCTTCTCTAATATATCAGTGCATGAAGAAAAGAACTTGGAAAGCTGTTCGTTGTTCTACGTGCATTCCAGCGAAAATTGACGATTCTCTTGGATGAATTAACAACAAAGACAATATCGGCACTAACGTAATTAAATACAAATTTAAGAAATGTTACGTTGATTGGTATATAGCAAAAGTGATATTTAATAATCATAATATTTAATCCTATAGTTGTAAACTTTTTAAATAATAACTAAATTCTCAATTTTGTGTAGAAATATATTAACTTCGTTCTTAATAACGACTCAATGCAATAAATAAATAAAAAATTACATGAAAGCTAACAAAACAAATGCACAGAACATCTGAAATATCTATTCAAATATTTCTAATGAATGCAATATTACGTATACCTTTTGTTCAGGAAATATTTTGTAAAAACTACGTTTATTACGAATTCAGCTATTTTTACGAACAACCTTCGTGGATTTAACATTCCCTTGTCCAGAGTCTAGAAAAAAAAAAATATCGTTAGAGTTAGTTCACCGCAGGGGTAATATCGGACGATTCGTTTTATGCAGCATAAAGCAAAATCAAACCAGCGGATCGGTGCTACTCTTTTTCAGACGAAACGTCAAAGAAAAACAGGCCGCGATGAATTCGCAGTTTCGATCGGCGAGCGCGGATAGTATTTTTCGCGACATTGTGTAAACAAGAAATCTCGTCATATAGAAAAGTTGTGCAAAATAGTTTTGCATAAAAGACGTTTGGGACAAGGAAAGTTTATGATAATAAAGATTTTTGCGGCGCAAGTTGATTGTATTCTTGTTTGCAATACATGTCGACACAGTTAACAGATGCAGTGTCAAATAGCGTAACCAAATTTACATAAGCCCATTCGTGTTTGTTCTCTCGTTTACAATGATTCCATTTGTCTGCATCAGCAAAAATAAATTCACGAAAATCCCTCTAGATTTTCAATCAACTGCAATTAAAAAACAGTTAATATCTCGATGCTTTCATCAAAGAAGAATCAACTTCGAATCAACCAAAGAATTCAAACAATTGTTCTTTTAAACAAATTATATTACATTAAAAATATTTCTAGATAATAAAATATAGCCGTTTTTCTTCCATATATCTCTTATATTTCTTTTAAAATGTAATTTTTTACTATCGAGAGAGAATTCAAAAAGCAATCCAATGGAAGTTGGATTATCGCGTAAAAATGAGAAAACGTACGATTTTATTTCGGGAATTGTGAAGCTGCTCAATCATTTTTGAAATCTGTTCAATCTATTCCAACTCGACGATTCTCTGATAAACGAATAAACCACGACATGCCCCCGTCGGCGTGTCGTTAAACGCATGAACAACTTATACTCTGCAGCGATAGTGCGGTGCCCAGAACATCGATATTGCGCATATAGACCATATCGATAAATAAAAGTCGACGATAAATAAAGGTCCATATGTATCCGTGTTGAGCAATTCACTTTCTATATTAACAATTTAAATGTTCGTTCTCTTCTAGAGATCTCTTCTAGAACAACAAACCGCGTCCTCAATATCAATCACGCTGCACAAGTGTTTGTACACGCGTGTATCCCCCACAGTACATACCACAAAATTTACACAAACGGCGTTTTCTCTGAAAATTTATATGGAAGAAATGCGTTTGCATCATCGGCATATAGAAAAGATTGAGTATCTCAAACGCGCGAATGCTTTAAAATATGACATACTATATGCAAACTTTTCAAATTCTGATTTTCCGCTGACTACTTCTTTATGTTCATTGTAACTATTATTATTTTATATATAATTTTACATATTATTTACTTAATTTTCTCTTTGACATGCGAACTTTTTTATCTTTACAAATAAACTTAAAAAAGAGTAGACATGTGAAGATAATGACTAAATCAAAAGCGAAAAGTTTAAATTTCAAAACGCGAGTGCGCGAATACGCGAATATTTGACCGTAAATTATTCATATTAGCGTGCTGGCGAATTTCGCCGGAGAAAGAGCGGTCTAGTAGATGAAAAATTTATAATGCGCCGTATATTCGGTAACGCAAAATCGATGACACGCGATACACCAAGACCGCGACCCGCGAGACGTCGTACCTGAAATATGGAAAGTAACAACACGCCCAGCGTCGCTCTTGCGGAAGATTGGCGGTCTTTCTTTAAGAGACATTACGGTCATGGAAATCGACGGCATAATGCAAGGTTGTCACGCTTGGACGCGCTTCGTGAACGAGGTAAGGGATGCGCTCGGGAAATCGGCTGTGCTGAGACAAATCCACTGTGAAAGTTATCGACTGATCCTCCCGCTGGCAAGAGATCTAATATTAAAAGACTAGAAGACTTCTAAGAGTTAAATCGTAAAAATTTAAATTTTTTATTACTTATTTCTACACTAGAATTTTGGTGGAATTTTAGCGTAAATGTACAATAGCATACCGAATTACTTGAGAGAAAAAGATAAAATTTTAAAATTATATTTAAATCGCTAAAAATTATATTTTTTTTTTATTAATTTTATTTTTTAAAATAAAAATAGCTAATGTGATAATTTTATTTAATGGTTTCTGTTATTTTCTTATAATATCTTTTTATAAAGATGATGTAGAGTCAATGTACGACATTAATTGGAATAAGCAAGACGATGACTTAAACAAGAAGATATAAGAGAAATTTATTTTTATGATAAAATATAATAAAATAATATAATTAAGTTATAATATAATAAAAATATATAAATGGTTAAAAATATATACATTAAATTTCATGTAAAATAACGGAAGCAAATTTCAAGCAGGGTATATTAAAATTGGTCAATGCTGTCAATGACCATAAAATTACAAGTAACTTAAATTTAACGATTTTAATGTAGGTATCTGCTTGAAATTTGCTTACGTTACATTTACATGAAATTTCATGTCTTTTTTAACAGTGTAATTATACTATATATAAAATATGATTTTTCGAATACTTATTCTTTTTACCGTGTAAGTTTTAGTATTTTTGGTATTAATTTATTTGTAGATTTTGTTGTAATAAGAAAGTTGTGTACAAAATCTCGAATATATTTTGACAATTTCACATAAAGATAAAAATTTACAATTTAAGACATCTCATTAATAAATAATGTCTCTCTCTTGAACTTTGATGTATAGTGTAGTTATTTTACTAAGCTTTTTAATTATGCAATGTAACTCTCTTAAGGTTATGCAAGAAACAAAAATCATTTATGAACACATAAATCAAACTATAGTTACAAGCGGGAAACAGATCACAGTCACTTTTATCACAATTGTAAGTCACTTTATCATTCGTTAGACAATGATCAATGTGACAGTTAACGGAGCATGTTTACGTCTTTCGCCATTCCGGTCCAAATATTTTTCATGCCTCGTAAAAGTTTCAAAGACGCACTTGCATGCCGGATACTAGTACCACTCTTTTCCGACAATTTATTATTTAGAAGTTAAACGACAGATTATGTGCCGCACTCGAATCTCGAGGTAATATCTCACTGTAAATAACAATATAATTTTAAATTCAAATAGCAGTTATAAAAAACCTGAACTATTAATGCTTTACGGTTTAATAACAAAAAAGTAAATAACTCTTAATCTTCAGAGGACAGGAGTCTATTTTTAAAATCTTACAGCTTTTATAAGACCGTTGTAATTCATTATTTCATTGTATTTTTTGCCTCAAAATATGATACTATTTTAGCGCCACTATAATAGTTTTACCATTCTATAACAAAATTAAGTAAATGCATGTATACATATAAAACAAAACAAGCTTAATTCAAAATACGATATTCAAAGATATCTTATTAACGTTATGTATTATACAAAAATAAGATTAAAAAAAAGCTCATAACATTATTATTATATTATTACACATTATTATAATAAATAAGATAAAATAAAGTCTCACAACATTATTATTATATTATTACACATTATTATAATAAAGATACATTTTAATAATAAAGTATATCGTCTTTTAAATATATTGTTCTTTTATCTTAACGTGCATAAGCTTTCCCAACCCTCTCTTACATCCGCAAAAAAAGCAAAATTATATTCTGACCATTACAAACGTTTCTTAGCCCAGATCGGACGTGAGAGGATTAAGGTGCAAGCTATTCGCTGTGAAATGTTAAGTACGTGGCATGGTGATGTCAGTTACGCGATAAATAGCGCACGACACGTTCCATCGAGCAAATTTTTCGCTGCAAGCTTCTTTACACTAGAGTTCTAGGTACATAAGAGTAGCGCAAGGTTTGACCTAATAACCATATCGTATTAAAAAATTACTAAGCTTACCTATTTATTTATTGCTTCATTTACTACGCGCTTACTTATTATTTATTATTTACTTACTGGAAAAGAGACCATCAGGTTAAAAATAGCAGAGTTGAAATAGTCGATAAGAAAGTTGCAGGCATTCGGCTGAGATAAAAGGATTGCGCTACTCTAGTACATCTAGAGCTCTACTTTACACGAGAAAGTAACCCGGTAACAAAATTTCGTCGTTGAGAACTTGGACTAGTATTTCATAGACGTAGGATACCAGAAAAATATTTGGCATCATACGACGACAATAACAGTAACTTCTCATTTTAAAGAATTCACAGAATAGAATTCTGCTTCTCGATTTCGCTCATCAGTAACTCTTATTGTGACGTCGTCTAATATATTTGGGAATTAACAGCTCGAAAGAGATAGTGCAAACTAGTTAAATATTACGAATGTTGGAACTGTATAACGCGATATAAAAACATTTATACATTCCAGTAGTATAAAATCGACGCTGCTCCGGGCGAAAGATGCAATGCTATACGAACAACGGAATACGTTTTTATCAAGTCACAATTCCACAGCCAAACTTTTGCAAATTCAGCAGTGTTCAATTTTTTACTTGTCCATTTTTCAAATAATAAATAATGGATCTGTATCTCTAATTGAATATATAACGATACATCCCCATAGGCAAATGGAAGGAAGGAAATATATAGGTACAAAATACATAACTATATAAGCAGATAAATTGCAATGTTGACGGATACACAATTTAATAAGGGCATTATGATATGTACTGGTAAATAACGTATATACCGGTACAGCTTTCGTACAAGCAAGCTTGCGTGCTCGAATCGCGAACAAGCGATGCGCAACGACGCGCCGCAACCTCGGGTACACCCTGATCGAGAACTTACGAAAGTGGCTTGATATAATAAAACCACAAGGGCGTAAAGAGCGGTGCGGCTGCTCGTTATGCTTAAGTCATTGCACCGGGGAATTATCGCGACACATAACTCTCGCATTTTAAACCTATCGATTCTCCGCGGGTTGCTCTCACGGGGGTGGCACTTGGCTCGCTCGCGACTGCTTCTCGCTCCAGGAAATAGGTACGAGAAAAGAAGAGGTGAGGGGGGGTCCCCCACGAGAGATAAAAATAATACTCTCAGGCGCTTACCTCCCCCCCCCCCAACCTTCTAGCAGCCGCACAACCCCTTTTTATCCTCTTATCTCTGGACCCGCACCAACTTTTAACTAGCGCAAAACAAAGGAGTTTTGGCACGTACTTGCCCTGGGCTGCATATTTCACGGAGGTAGGAGAGAAACTTCAGACTCCGATCGCGGAGAAAGCTTCGGGCAAAGAAATTAATGGCGAACACGAGGACGAGGAGCTGTCCGAGCGTGGAATCTCATGGCAACTGGGCACGTTGCGAGCTTTACGAAGATGTCCAACAATGATAGATTTAAAAGTCTCCAAAGCCTCCAAGGCGTCCTCAGTATTTCAGGATCATTATACCTGTATCTACTTTTATACGTATCTCTACTCTTTTATACCTGATTGGATGACACATCCGGAATTTGTTGTAACCAATAATTATTGGCAATTAACGAAAACTGTAATTCAAAATAACAGTGGTAAAAAATTTAATTATAAGCCTACAATTCAGTCTCTCAAAATTATTATATTTTCTATATTATGTAAGAATATATTCTGAAAAATCTATATCCTTTTTCTTAAATAAATGCAAATTTTAAACTAAAATTATACGCTAGACTAGAGAATCTTTAGAGAAGCTATAATATAATACTATAGAGCACACGATGTTTCCTCATACGTAGCCTTTGATCACTGCGTCTGTTATGGCTGCTCAGGTCTACGGAATTATATTCTCTTTGGGACTCAAGAAACGGCGGTGCTTAAATTTCAAGATTACACTCGCAGTCATAAATGTAGAACTCGTGTCGATAACGAGAGGCACGATGTGTTACAAAGTGCATCGTTGGTTATTCGCAAAAGCACGCTCGTAGTTCCCCAATAATTCTTCGTTATAGGAGAATATTTTAAAAAATTTTGTTTTATGTCTTCGATAACGAGAAATATGAGTTCCCTCATAAAAAAAGTCGATATTTCGATCAAATTTTGATCGACTTAATATCGTAAATATTTTTTGACATCAGTATCGTGAAATCTTAGGTACATGAATTTTTATACTAATTATAAAGAATCACAATTGTATTAATATATAATTGTTGTATAATGAAATATTAATATATAATTATTGTGTATGATAAAATAATCATTAATTTTCTTAGAAATTCCAAATCGTCTTTGCAACATTTTTTACCACACCTTGCTCTTCAAAATCCAAAGCCTGGTTATCATACATCTCCACGTGCCACGGAGCAACGTGCCAGCGCGGCGGATGCAGACACTTATGTACTGAGATATTGAGAGATACTTTATCGGCAAGCTACTGAGTGCTGACAGATGCTGATGCATGCACCTGCATCGCTAGCAACATCATGCTTTGATGGCGGTCAGTGGATGCACGCATGCAATATCCACTCGACGCGATGTGCTCGAGTCGGGTCGAATCTGCAATACGTTCCTTATCCTTATCAGGCCAATAAATTCACATGCGAATGTCGATCGAGCACATTTATGCCCGCCAGCAAATTGCCGAATTTATGCCAAGGGTCCGCCCCCTTCTAAAACGATTCATACGTTACGAGAATCGTGAATGCAGCAAGAAATAATCGGTTCAGATTTTGTTATATGTATAAAACAATTTCTAATTAAACCTCCTGCAATCTGAGACTTTTTTGAAACGAACATTCACTCTCAAATCCACTCTCATTTTTTGCTCTTCAACTCTTATTAAATAAAGATTTTAACCCTTTGCGTCTTGATCGATCTCTCAGAAATCCATCTTTTTCCACTTTACGCAGTCTTTAATTATTTCAATGATTGAATTTGTTGACATATTTAAGTAGTGATTTTCATAAAATCTCTAGAACATGAATATATGTTGAAAAAATACTGTAGTAATGATATTAAGGTATTAAAAAGGAATCTTGAATTTCTTTTGAAAACCTAGAATAGTAAAAAATCTTGGACTGTACAGAAAAAACCGAAGAGAATGCAAAAGAACGGAATAAAAATATAATTACAAATAGAAGATTAACAAGATAAGTAAATTATTTATTGGATATAAAGGTAAATTCATTGACTGAAAATATAATATATAATATAATTTGTTTTTTACAATCATTGAGATATATCAATCGAACTACACTTATTATCGCAACACAAACTTCCTTTACTTATTTCAACAATTAGAATTTTTTTTTCTGAGTTGTGTAAGAATCAAGCGCATTTTGCTTTAACAGTTTAATCCTGGATATTTCGCTATAAACATTTTTCTCCTTACACCTTTTTTATCGCTTCCTCCCGCCAGACTTATTCGAGGATTTTCTCGCAATTTCTGAGGAAGGATTAACGCCACGTCACAGAATTGGAGACTAAGCGGATGATTTAGACACTAGATATACGATAACTTCGAAGGGAGCTTTTTACGTACTCGTTCGCATTCCATCGCACTTTAACGGAACGCATAAATCGACCAATGTTACGACCATCCCGATTCGAATTAATTGCAAAGATAATTTGTTGTGCAGAGGCCAACCAGCATCACGTAAATTCACGATCCCGCAGTAATGTCATAACTACGGACTTCACCACACGATATTCTTTAAATATATGAATGGATATTATTTATCAAAAATTTTCGAGTAAAATTTTGGAATTTACTGATTTATTGTCCGCCATATAATATGTATATTTATTTAATTTATGGTAAGCTGATTTTATATCTCCCCAACCATTATCACAATAATGAGAATATTTAAATTCATAATATCATGGATTATTTTCGACATTTTCGCGTAACATGCAAATAAAGATAAAATGTAGCTATGTTACAGCATCGTGTTGTACAAGAGGGATAAAGCCACGTTTTAAATCAAACGGTATGAGGTTATTTTATATTTATTTTGTCTTTTTATTCATCACATATTTCACATTAATGTTGGAAATATTAGCTGAAAAATTTAAATAAATCTAACTAAATGTATTTTATAATAAAAATTTTCTAAAAATCTTCGGAGAAAGATTAACATTATAATTGTTTATATAATATTTATATCACAAAAAATTTTCTAAAGTACTAAATTAATAATATTAATACTTTTGAAGTTTCCACAAGCACTTTTCATACAGAAATTATCCGTTTCGCGAGTTATTCCGTGTTCAAATCCATTCTTAGAATGCCAATGTTTCGCGAACAGTTTACTGATACTGATATCAAGCTGCTCCTGGCCCTGACAAAGTGAACTGCAATGTTCACGAAACGTTGGTATTCTAAGAATGGATTTAAACACAGAAATAACTGAAAAACATAATTTCTGTATATCTTTATATATATTTGCAAATAAATGTAAATATCTCAAGTAAAAATTACGTAACTTGTACAATAATTTTAAGTTATCGACATCATTCGTATTTCCGAAAATAGAATCAATGTGATACAATTAAATTGTATTTCAAGTAACAAATTACTTTATAAGCGTAAATAATATAAAGAAAATATCAATAAAAACTACATAAATTGCAATTAAAAAAAGAATATTTCTGTTATGCTCTATACATAAAGATCAAAAGGAACGAATTCCACTTCATTCTTCGTGGGATATCAAAATCGATGAAACTATGCAAGGTATAATACACTTGACAAACGAAAGGCACTCCATTTATAATTCACACACACACACACACACACACACACACACACACACACACAAGGGCAAACACAAAAGAACAACGAATGGAGTTATATATAGTCTAGTGATAGTATCACCCAGTAAAATAAAAATAACATGCGCTTTTTTTTTCAATCATGTCACAAATATAAAATCTACGACAGCCGATTTCTGGCATCGATCCGTGCATCAAAAACGTATTCAAAGATACAAAATGCAGTTGCTGATGAATGCATTTTCTATCGGCATTGTATTTGACAAGTGTTCTTTTTAAACAAAGCCAATTGGCTTGTTTGTGTATTTCGTATTTTATGACAGAGCATAACGCGTTTTCGCTCGTCACGTAAAAATCTAAAGCTGCTAAATAGCCGCAGAAAAATTCATTTTAGATTAAGTCACTTCATTTTTATTATTATCGCAATTAAAATTTTTTTTAGAATTTTGTAAAAATCGAAGAATAAAAGATTTGAAAAAAAAAAATGTTTTTTTTTTTTAATTATTAATATTTTAATTTTAATTATTAATTCTATGATATTAAATATTTTAATGATCCATGGAAATTGATTCGTATTCATTATCTTTTCTCTCTCATTTGCATTATAATAATATAATATTCTAAGTTTAATGTATATGTATTATATATCACATAAATTTTATAGTACAATAAAATTTTATGATCAAAATAATTCAAATTTTTCTATTGACTTCTTGACTTTAATTAGTAACTCAACATTGAAGTTTTACATGCACGTAAATTCCCGCTGCATTGTTAAATATAAAAAAAAAGTACTGGTAATTTTCTTTGAGAGTTAAATAACATTTTGTTATTTTTAACTTCACGTACAACAAAATATAAATCATTTCTGTTGATAGAACAACATCCATATTAACGTAGTTTATTATTTAGTTAGTAAGTAATAAACTTTGAGTCAAATTTAATACATTTTCTTAAATTAAATAGTTTAAGGTCATTGTTTTTTAGTTAAATTAACAACATTTTGGAAAGGAGTGGATATAAAATGATTAAAGATAATTCAAATTAGATATAATTTGACATCATAAATTTAAAACTGTATTAATTCGCTATATTAATTCTATAAACATAACATTATACGACATCTTGTCAGAACTCCGATCTCAGGCAATACGTTACGTCGCATCATCGACACAGTTAACCGTGAAAAAGGAGACAGGTGAAAGATAGACGAAGAAGACAGACGCCGATAGAGGACCAAGTTTTCTTCGGGCAGGAATTCTATCGCGTGATTCACGAGACTAGGGACTTTCGAGGAAGACCAATGGGACGTGTCGATATACGGCCAATAGTTTAGTTCACGGGAATAGCACGGGCACCTTCTCACGGAAGAACGTGTTCCCGTTACCGACTAAAGTGATAGAACGGATGCTCCGATCCCTGGATTTTGGCCGATGACTCTCATAGTCGCGCAACTTCGACGAAACGACCGAGTTTTCCAGCGCGACGGTCCTTCATGACTGGAGCTGAGCAAACCAGCCAAGGGTTCTCCATTGGCCCGTAGATTTCCACGCCGATTCTCCTTGATTCCGTCCGCCACTAAGTTCTCTCATCGCTCACCGAGACGCATCCCAGATAGATAGAGTTATTTATCAGCTTTTTGACTTCAGCGAATAACTTCGTCAAGCGAAGTAAAATATAGTTTACCAAATAATGTATCAAATAATGTACTTTTAAAATAAAAAGAGAGAGAAAAAAGCAACATTAGAATCGATACACAAAAAATGACTACGATTTACGACAATATAAATTACGTAAATAACTATGCATTTTTTTAAATACTACAAATACTCTTTCTTTATCTAACAAAAAAATTTTAATCAAACAGAAAAATTGCAATTTGCAAACAATATTGACGAAATATTGTATATAAGCACACACATATTCGAAAATTTTTCTTTGCCGCGAATTATCGAAGCTCGATACTCAAAGCAAACATATCGACGAACGAAAAATTGTCGTGGTACCCAAAGCAGCCGGTTTCATACGGATCATCGATCTACGGTTTCAAAACAGTATTAACTTACGATTAACGAGAAATTAGAGGATAGCTTGGTCGATAAAAAAAAGTAACGGGGGAGATAAAGAGCTCGAATGGGGAGAGAACCCGAGCTCGTCCTGTAAATAGAGAACACTAGAACCCGAAAGGCAAATTGGAAGCTCGATTCGGTGAAATCCTCGAACATATTCGAGGGCTTCACATAACGTAGATACATGTTCATGGTATAATATAACCAAAATGACCAGTTGCTTTTGAAGTAACACATCACGGAAAATTGCGAGAAACCTACCAAACCTGACAATACCTACTGCGGTATATGACGTTTTATACACTAATACCTACATTCTTTAATTTAATAAGGAATTCAGATATTCCCCAAATAATTGTACTAAGAAATTTTATCAAAAACAATTTGGTAGGATAGATTTACAAGCAGAAGAAATAGTTACAGGTACACAATTTATCAATGGTTTAAATTAAATGAATCCGATATTAAAACCATTGAAATATAATACAAACGCATCGAGAAAATTAGAAAAGAAATAACAAATAATATAACGTCGAAGTAATGTAAAACAAACTCACGCAAATAAAATGGTATTCGCATTACCGTGACGTAAACTTTTTCGAAAAAATTTAAAATTTTCCTTTTATAGAACTACAAGAAATGAAAAGCTACTGAGATACCATAATCGAACATTACGATATTACCGTGAACAAGAGTTTAGTTTCCAAACTTTTCTATAATGGAGCAGTATTTGCTGTCGATGTTGTTGTCTGAATTCAGATTATTTGTAATACCCTAAGTGTTCTTTTATCAAACTTTATAATATTTTCGCTAAATAAAATGACTAAATGTCCGACAAAGTATTACATACCTAAAAAGCAATCATGTTCGATTTCCATCAAGCGACTATACATAGCGGGGAATTGTTTTTTCAGCAATCGGCTTTTTCCCCGTTTTCCGTTAGATTTTTGCGTGGTTTATCGAACATCAGCGAGGTGACAAAATTCTGACTTTTTAAGCTCTCGGTACAACAAAGAAGATCGATGATGTTTTTCATTTCTTTCTTTCAACAATCGGTTGTTCGTTATTCGAAATCTGTAGTTATACATTCGGTAAAACTCATACGTAGAAAGAACAATTTTGTCACAATATCTAAAAATTTAGATCTGAAAATAGTTTTGTTGAACCATCAAAATAATTATGTAGAAAATTCAAAATGATAAGCGATGTTGCGAAAAATTCTAGCAGCCAGCTTAAACGTTTGAATAATTATCTTGATAATCTAACAAAATTTATTTTCAGATCTGTATTTAATTAAATTTTTAGATACTTCAGCAAAACTGTTTTTATATGTAAAAATAATTATATAGTATACATGTATATGCTGTATATACTAAATCATCGTTATTATCCTCTGTATTTATTATAATAATATATATTGCTTTTTGTATTTTATTTAAAAATACGTATGAGAAGTAAGCTGTCTACTAAACAGTGCGAAAGTAAAAAGTATAGATAAAACGTGATAAGAGATTGCAAGATCTCGAAGGATTACAGATGACTGCAGGAAGTATCGGCGAAAGTGGAACCACCTAAATTTTGAATAGTATGCAGTAGCAAGTGAAGACGCCTCGAAGAGATGCAATTTCCTCGAGAATATTTCCAAGCGACCCGAACAAACCATAAGCATACTAGTCGAAAGCTACGACCTACTTCAATCGATCAGTGTTCTACAAATTGAAAAACTTGGTACCGAGAAAGGAGTCACCGATCTGTTACAGTTCGGTCGATTGCTAAAAGACATCTCCGATCTTTGCGTGGAAACTTTCTCGTATTACGGACATATTTTCGAAACGTCCTGCTTTCTTATGTCTTTTAAAATAACAACAACGTCTTGTCTTGCTTAGCAAAATTTTACTTTGAGACTTTTCAATTCTGCTCGATTTACATATCTCGATTACATAGCTCGTACAGAAATACCCGTATCAACGTAATCCTATATTTTATATTAGAATTATAAATATTCCATGGCATACGTAATATCAGAAAATATTAAATATTCATCATAATTATCTCTCGTATTTCTCGAATTACTCGTTACCGTAATTCTTGGTTTAATGGACTTTCATTCTTTATTTTACAATATATTTCTTCTGTTAAAAAATTTACAAATTTTAAATCTCACATGAAAATGAAATAGAATCTCAACAAAGCAAACTTTCGAAAACATCGGAAGCTGCGACAGTGATCGCAATTCGCGACACTAAAGCCCGATCTACAATTGCGTAAACGTAGTTGTTGTAGTTGTAAGAATTGACTAATCACAGTTGAATACGAGGAGAATATTCGACTGTCATTGGTCAATTCTTACAACTACAACCACTTACAACTACGTTTACGCAATTGTAGATCGGGCTTAAGTTTCGTAAAGAGAAACCGAGTACGATCCCTCTTCATTGCCGAACAATACAGCACGACGATATCGCGGTGTCTATGCTCCCAACATTACTAGATAGGCGGATTTACATGACCAAAGGATGAAGAAGAGACAGAGAGAGAGACCGTTATTGCTAGCTGCAATTCCCCATCGTAGTTTAGCAATTGCAATGTTCGCCGAGCGTGCAATACTGCGCGACGCACCTCAGTTTCCTTCCGTTATTGCGTTGCCCATGTAATGAACATTGTTGTATCGTACTCGAGGCAATAGGTCCTCTCAGAATATTTTTGCGAGAGGTGAAATAAATCCTGAAGGGACACTGGTTATTACATGCTGGTGCGAGATACGAGGCAATAGAAAATGCAAAACATGCCCGGTACAATGCCAGATCTTAACCCCTTCAGTCCTGACATCCGTTATGATGGACATATCTATTGTTTATCGCGACGCGAAAGCGTATTGTTTCTGACAGTACTGTCGTCCGTTCTCAAGTACGTCCCGATAATATGTAATGTTTCGTTATACTTTCATTCCGATTAATTAATTAATTAAAACATGTATAAATATAATACTATTATATAAATAATATCAAAATATATTCTAAAATATATAGAAAGTATAAAATATATACACAAAAGAGAAACAAAGAAAAGAAGGAAGTTTATAATTGAGTAACTAACAAATAATTTAGTATACGCAAATATATATAGATATATATATATATAATATAACAAAAATTATTGTAGACAATTGATTATGAAATCCAAAATCCCTCTTTTTACGTTTTAAGCTTATATATATTATACATACTTTTTCTTTTTAATATTCTTACTCCAATTAAATCATTTAACACGATATCTGATTTTTAAGTGAGATAATATTCATTGCAATAAACAGGCGCTCAAAACTGAACAAGATTCTTCGCTATTGTAGGACTGAGAAACTTCCCGAATATAACTTTCTTGCTTGCAGCCAACAACCAAATCCTACGAATATAAAGGTACAGTTAGTAGTAAACGATAGCGAGCTAGCGACGCGGCAGTTATTGTATTTTTCCGACATTTTCTTTAATGCACGCAGACACGATGCCACGAGTTTCCAATTTATGGAAATGCAATGCGAGTGAAGCTTAATACCGTTGTGGCCACTTACACCGCACACAGTTGTTACTGGATATAATGCGATTTTCTATATTATTTCGTTGAATACGTAACATACAATAAAAGAACGATTATTCATATAAATACGTATGAAAGAAGTAATATCAAATTCAGAAAATTCTCTTTGTTGTTTTGTATCTCTGTGTAACACTGTGCAATTCTTTACACATAAAAATATGTATAATATGTATATAAATTTATAATTTATTTAATTTAAGTGAAAATAAATATACAAAAACATTAAATCTAATTTAACAATGCCAAAATATATTCAGAAGAAAATATATACACATATTAAACCCTAAAATATTCATATCTTAAAATTGGCGTGTCACGCTTTTTTGAAGCCTCTTTTCGTTGAGGCTGTTGGAATTCTCTGATTTTGATGTGATGTCGTATTTGAGGATTTTCGGGGTCGATTATTTCGAATCTGTACTCAAAAATTGAAAATTCGAAATAGTGGATCTAATATGGCGAACGTAAAATTAAC
>NW_017280322.1:3178491-3179552 GCF_001594065.2 Cyphomyrmex costatus | reverse complement strand
GTATGTTAAGTTAGCACCCCAACTATAGTACTCAGGAGTTCTGATTAGAGTTCCCACTTCCTTTTGACGAGACGAAGAGTTCCCTATAGTTAATAACAAGAGTTCCGCTCAATAAACATTTTTTTTACAAAAAACAACAAAAGTAAGGTGTCAATATTCGGTATAAACAAGCAACAATTATCAGTTGATAAATTTATTATATAAAATTCATAATTAAAACACGAAACGTTTCGACGCTTACTGCAGTCCTCTTCAGTCTCAAATACATAAAGATATCGAAAAACATATAACAAATCCAATAATCTATGAGCTATAACTCAGATGTCAAATGTTCTCTCTTAGTCAATTGTAAAATAAAGGAAAGAAAATTGTCAAATAAAGCTGTTTCCGCATCATGATTCTATGGAATTATTAATAAAATTAAAATTTAATAAAAGAATAAATAAAACAAAACAAACATGAAGGTATATCCTACTTACACAAATTTCAGATGCCCATATGCAACTTTCTTTTCTTCAATAAAATTATTATATTATTACCACAGAGATACATTGTGTGTAAAAGACAGTTGTCAGAAGAATAAAGGAAATTATGATTTTAGCAATTCGAAATGTCAAACTTATTTGTTATTATAAGATATATCAAAACAAAATATTATATGCTTTGTCTAAGTTTTCCGTGTCATTTTGGGCATTAATGCCATTCTTCTGTTCCTTAATATAAAGCATTTCTGAAATCAATCTCTTGTAATCAATCTGTTGTAATGAGACTCTACATCCATAATTTGAACATTATTCCAATCAAATGAATGTTTATATTGACTGCAATGCTTAGATATTACAGAATAATTCGATGGATCACCTCTCAAATTGCGCATATGTTCCTTTACTCTCGTAGTCAACTTTCTTTTAGTTTGTCCAACATAAGACGAATTGCAATCATGACAATTAATTTTATAAACTATATTATTCTTTTGTATAGTATCTGTATTGTCCTTATGTACTTTAATAATACTACTAAGTTTATTAATACTCCTAAGTCCTACTGTAAAAACTTCTTTA
>NW_017280322.1:3172962-3173256 GCF_001594065.2 Cyphomyrmex costatus | reverse complement strand
ATCGGAGTTCCGGACAGTTCTCGGCGAGTTCTGTCGAAAAGTATTAGGGCTCAAAGCGATTGGACCAACGGTTTCCGAGATATACTCACTTTAGAATTATTGATCTGACAAATATCGCTGTATCTTGCAAACTGTTGGTCCAATCGCTTTTCCACCTTACAGTTTTCGATAGAACTCGTCGAGTACTATAAGAAACGCAACTCAGAACTACTCGGTACTCTCAAAAATATATTTTCAAAAATTTTTACTATTTTTTTAAAACTTTATTATTCTTCAAAAATGTTTTTTATGTAT
>NW_017280322.1:3166357-3172560 GCF_001594065.2 Cyphomyrmex costatus | reverse complement strand
TCGAATTTTTCGACGTAAACGATGAGCAAAATATCGGATTCTGGATATTCTTAGAGCAAATAATTCTAGAAACATTTTGAGACCAAAATGATCCCGGCAATTGATTGCTTTAATGTACTTTACTCTTGTACGCGATCCAGCACAGCCACACTGTGGGTCGAATTTTTCGACGTAAACGATGAGCAAAATATCGGGTTCTGGATATTCTTAGAGCAAATAATTCTAGAAACATTTTGAGACCAAAATTATCCCGGCAATTGATTGCTTTAATGTACTTTACTCTTGTACGCGACCCAGCACAGCCACATTGCGGGTCGAATTTCTCTACGTAAACGATAAGTAAAAAATTCGGATTGTGAACATTCTTAGAGCAAATAATTCTAGAAACATTTTGAGATCAAAATGATCCCGTCAATTGATTGCTTTAATGTACTTTACTCTTGTACGCGAACCAGCACAACTACACTGTGGGTCGAATTTTTCGACATAAACGTTGAATAAAAAAATAAGCTAAATATTATTTATCAAAATGGTAGAATTAATGTGCATGGCGATCGAAAACAATAATGAAATTCTAAAGGTTTTCAAATTTCAAGGAAATTTTGTATTAGTAGGAATTAGAGGAGTTATTGATTTCAAAACAAGTTTCAAAGAAACATTATTCATAATATTTAAAAAGAGCATAATGGACTATCGCGCGCGTAGCGCGCGCAAGGAATGTGCTAGTGAATTTAAATTTTAAACTTATCTGCTTTTTATTATTTTACGTAACACTGTATAATTCCTTATACAATGTTACATAATATAACAAAAAAAAAGATATTTTAAAAAATCTGAACTTGAAATTAGATATAACATAAAATATAACGATCTTAATATTTGCTTCAATATTTAAATATTTTTGCTTCTATTATCAAGATGCATTAAACTTTAGAAATAAGTGCACTACTATAAATAATAATAAACACAGCACTTAAAATTAAAAATGATTAATTCTATAAAAATAAATCATAATAAACATTCCATCTTTCCTCTTTTTCATTGATGTAACAATAATTTCAATAACAATAGTTAGTATTTCGTAAAAATTATTGTAGTCATTAAAAATATTCGTGAAATTAATATATTTATAAAATAATCTCTTAATGTATGTGTGTGAAATATACCGATTGCTGTTTCATTATTCAATCGAGAGATAATGTTCAATCGTGTTTATTCGATGTTGTTGAGTTGATGGGATATATAGTTAATACATATTCACGGTTCAAAGCCCGTGGAAACTGCTCGTTTAGAAGAGTTCTAACGCTTGTTAGTAGCACCAGGGTTCAATATATATTATTCAATTTATTTTGTTGTAAACTTTCAGCAAAATTAGATTTCAAAATTTTGTGCCCATGGAATATTTTATTTCATTAAATTAATTAATATAAACGTTTCGGTTTACTATCTGACTACCTTTAGTACAATTTTAAAATTCAATATAATAAATCAATGGTAATAAAACTAACTTTTCGATGTTATACCATTGACTTATTATATAGAAATTTTAAAATTGTACTGAAGATGATCACAGATAGTAACCGAAACGTTTATATAAATTAATTTAAAAATATATGACTTTGCAAACAACCTCCTTTATTTATGGCTGTATGCTCATTATTTTTATGTTGTTTATATCATTGAGCCACGTTAAATTGTTTATCTTTAAAATTTTATTTTATATCCTCTTTTATCTCTCTATAACGAATATAAAATAAACTTAAAGACATTTTTAATTTAAAAAAATTCAAAGTCAAACGAATCAGATTGCAATGTCATTTGTACCATTATATAAAATATTAAATTCCAGAGTACCAAATTCAATATATTAAATTCAAAAGAATTTGTTATAATGTATTTCATTAATCCTTACTATTCATATCTCGTCTGTCGCGATAAATTAAAATATCAATTAACGTTAGCAATTCAAACTAGATTTTAGTCGCTTATTCGAGCTCCTGCTTTACTACGCAAAATCGTACGAGACCAAAACAATTGTTTTCAATTAATTATTATTACTGCATAATTGCGGATACAGTGAAATAAAATACGCGCATGAAATGCGACACATTTGCACGTAATGACTTCCCATTAAAAGCTTCACGCTTATTCATTCACCGCTTTTACACACACATATATATATATATATATTTAAAGAATCCGGTAGACGGTACTGGAAACTCTTGTAACTCTGCCACGTGGATTTGTTCAGCTCGGAATTCTCGCGGTGCAAGCGACACGTACTTTTATTTCACCGATTTCATCCGCTTCCAACGATGATAACAATAGATAACGCAAAAAACCAGTGTTTTTGCTAGGTAGAGACAAAAAATGTTATTAAAAATGATATTTGATATATCAAATACATATAAATGTATTCTTAAAATATTACGTCCTACATATTTTCTTAAAATATAGAACCTCCCAATAATGGACTTTGATGGCTCGGGATAAGAGACTTGTAGCGTCTCAGAGTTTTTTTGAACATGGCCGGAGACGCTACCGCGTCTCCTGATATTATTAACATATAGAATAATATTAAAGTATTATTCGCAGATATATGGATATATATACGCACATAAATGTGCAGATTAATATTTTTCCTAGTGACGCGTTCATAAACATCGCGTTTAACATTCAAAATTTTACATTTATCCCATAAATGAAATAACATGTATGATTAAATGGAACATTTAAGAATTGATTTTGGTATTCCAGACAAGCTGGACCCTCTTCTTAAAGCCCTCTGCGACACGTATGCCTCGCCATAATCCGATACACGTGATTGTAAGATTACGCAGTCAGTCTCCTACGCGCAAGGAATACGTAATAAACGGTTCACCTCACTAGCATGCTGAAACGCATATTGTAGTACCGCCTCTCAAAGTGATAGATCGGTTAATACAGTTCGCAACAGTGAAATGATGTGACGTTTCGCACGCCAACCGTTCCATCATCTCGCTGCCATATAATTGCGAGAAGTAATTGCAGTAAGAATTACTCATCCTACGTAACGAAATAGAGCAATTGCCTCTAACGACTATGTACCTTGGTCATATCGTTTTGTCCTTAAAAAAAAAAAAAAACATACGTGCACACATTGCGGAACAAAAGATACATCACGCTTCTCCTCGCGAACTGCCACAGCGAGACGAACTGCTACGTACTTAAAATTACATTTGTGGCCATTATTCGTACAATATAAAGAGTTTACGTTCGAAATAAAGTTGTTCGTAGCTGTGAGGAAGGAGTAAATGCAATGATTAATGAGAGTACCTAGTTCGGATATAGCAACAATAATCTGCCTTTTGAAGTGTGCATGGACTTCACTGCAGCACACGTTACAGCAATTTTTTAAAATCGTATTTTTAAAAACAACTACAAAAATGTCATGTAGATAACTAAATATTAGTTGTTAAAAATAAACATGACTAATTCATAAATAATTTGTATAAAAACTACAAAATTCTCATTACTATTGCATTTTATTATATTCATGTATATAATATTTGCAATAATGGACACTTAAATGTAACAAGACTTTTACAATCAGCTGAGAGATTCAATTGTCTTTAATTTAAAAAAAAGACAGAAAAAGAGAGAGACATTAAACGCGCAACTCAAGCAAAGAGTAGCAAAGTAAAGATAACTTTGGAGTGGTAACTTTAATTCGCTTCTATGCAAACGCAAAGAGAACTGACGAAAAAAGAAAGGCGCGTGTACAAAAAGATCTTTGCTATACTGCTTCATGTATGCACTGAAGACTGAATAGTTCGTTACGTACTCCTTGTTGCGGCGCGCTGCTTCTTACGCGCCGTAAAAAGAGGTATAAACAGCTAGCAGTGTTCTTACCTAAGGCGAGTTGCACATGCATCGTTCTACAATGTAGATTGCAGGAAACACTACTCGAAGAGAAAAAAAATTAAATAATTTTTTCACACGCGTGAATATTTTAATCTTCCAACTTTCATTAACTAATCCATAAGTTATATTGAGAGCGTATTAAACTTGAAAACATAATTGATTTTATTTCGCATGGATATAATGACATCGGCATCATTTTTTATACCTTCAATACATACATAAGTCTCGATAGGAATTTTTATAGATTCGTGTGACATTATTACAAAATTAATAATAATATTTTATTATTTTTCTTGAGCGAAATGATTACTGTCTTAATCGGAAAATACTAACGTACTTTTTTTCAAAACGCAAATTCAGATAATTAACTCTCCGTTTACAATCATATTTATATTTCCTCCGTCTGTAATTTGTATATATATCGTAGACTCCATCTTCCTTTATTTCGGAGAAATTTGTGTGTGTGTGAAATTTCGCTCATGCCAAAAGAGACCTAGATTATAGATAGAAAGTTAAATAAATCTTAAGTTGATTTTGCCAATTCTTGCAAGTTTCTGTATCTGAAACAAATATTCTTACAGCACCACTTCGCGAGCATAGGTATCGCGACTGAGAAAAAGTAAAGAAACTACTTTGTAGCGCATCGAACCGTCGTGAATCTCGTATTTATTTCTCAGAAGTTCGCACGCAACAACGTCACCTCTCTTACTCGTCGTTCTTGTCTCCTTTTTACGCTTAAAGTTTTTCTTGCCTGCCACGGTATACGATACGATCGGAATAAGAAGGAGGTCGGTAAAAACCGTCGAATGTTTTATAACGTGCAAGACAAACGATATAGTCACGATGTACATCGTCGCAGTTATCGACACGAGGAGAAATATGGAAAACTATTTTAAAAAAACGTATTGATCCCCCTTTTATAATAAAAATTAGTCATTTTTATATTTTAAAATACAATAGAGAGACTGACTGAAATAAACCACAATTTCCTACAATTTTTCATCACTGTATTTAAAATATCAATGTGTATAAATTAAACACTTTAAAAATTAAAAATTAAAGTACCAATCTAGCATTGAATATCATCATAATTGTAGACGTATCTAAATGTAAAATATAACATTTGACCGAAATTCTCATTCTATACCTCTTACTTTCCTATTCGCAATTTTGTATGTTCAGATTTAAAAGTCTATTAATATTTATCCATGTTTGACAAAAACCTAATTTTACTAATGTATAGAATATTAAAAAATATAAAACATCGTTGCAAAGCTTTCTTATAATAATGTACGCATTATTTTTCTTATCATACAAGTTCATATTGTACACTGTAAACGTACTTACTGAGTCTTCATAAGTTGTTTTCTATGACGTAAATAACTATAAGTAGACGACTATAAGCGAATAAGTGCGTCGTAAGTAAAACTGAATTTCGCGTACGCCTGCATTTTCTCTGCTTGCCATTCTTTGACACGTCGTGAAAAAAATCTAGCATAACGCTTTGCCACTTTATGGTTGACTGTTAAATATTTATGACATGTCGGGATATATAGTTATAGAAAAGATAAGTTGTTATAGCGAAAAGAAAATCTAATAAAATTTTTTTTCTATGCTAATAATTTAATTTCACAGCGAGGAAAAACATTTTAACTTTTTAATTTTTATCTAATGTATATATCCAATTTATATATGTAAATTTATTATCTTGTAATAATATAATTACTCTAGAATGTAAATTCTAGAGAAAAAGTAATTAAGTTTCAATGAGATACGTAAATATTTTGTAAAATAAAAATCTTTATTTTACTTTGCAGTATAATTAAGCAATTATACATATAACTAAAAATGAGTGTTCTTTTTAATATGAAAAGGTTTTTCATAACGTCTTTTAAATATCGTATTATAAAAGAATGTTTGTTTAATTAAGGATATAAATTGAAATACCATAAATGTATGTACGTCCGTTTTCCTTTGCGCTTTTGAGAATAGAATCGACGTAATGTTCACGTATTTCGACGCCAATTCTTTTCACAGAAGCGCGGTGTACTCTGAGCATGGCCGTTTGTCTTTCGCAAAGTACTAAGGCTGCTCTTTGTGTTTCGTTTGCATAGACACGGGAACAAAACGACGCAACGACGCCATGCAGTGAGGGAGTTACGTCTATTATTTATACCAGCACACTCTAGGAATCTGTAGAAACCGAACAAACATACAAATGATATACCCACTGGCCACGGCCCAATGGACGTGCATGCCAATTTCGTAATGCGTATTATCCGCAGAGACCCCCCCCCCCC
>NW_017280322.1:3162585-3166143 GCF_001594065.2 Cyphomyrmex costatus | reverse complement strand
CCCCCCCCCCCTCCCTGGCATACCGTGAGTAAGTACTCAGGACAACATGAGAATCGAACCACGAAAAGAAAGTCGCTAAATCTTACGACGGCGACATATATTGGCGAATATGTTACATACAGTCGAATTTATCCTGTTAGACAGATATATTACAGACAGTAATATTTCTTTCATAGACGTAATGCTTCCTTCTTCAATATCTCGAACCGTTACAATTAACCCTTCTCTCTCTGTCTCTCGGTGTCACTATTGAGTATTAAGTTCATTCTACAATTGCGTAAGCGTAGTTGTAAATGGTTGTAGTTGTACAAATTAACCAATCACAGTCAAATACGAGAAAATGTTCGACTGTGACTAGTCAATTCTTACAACTACAGCCACTTACAACTACGTTTACGCGATTGTAGAATGGTTTAATATACTCGACTATTTCTTTTACTTCATGCTACAACCTTTTTATTAATGAAGACGTATAGTGTGTGTGCGTGTGCGCTTGTTACCTTTATTATATGTACCTATTATCTGACATTTTGATTTAAAAAAAATTCAAACTATTTGCAGACGGTTTTTTAAAACTCTAATGCATTTATAGTTGAGAAAATAAGAGAATATTATTTAGATAACTTCTTTCCTAAACTCATTTAAAAAGAAAGGTTATAGCATTCTTTCCTAAACCTTTATGATATTTGAAATTACGCGTCCAGCAATTACAAATTTCTTTAAATTCGTTAACATTTTAAAGCTTTTAAAAGTTTGTAAAAGCTTGAAAAATTTAAATCTCAAACATTATAAGATTATCATAACGATTTTGAAGAAGCATAGATGAGTAAATAGAAAGGATCGGTAGTCATTTCTCGAGAGTTGCATAGAACCATTGTAAATGTGTTCAATGGACAAACATTCAAAGAGTGACTAGGTATCACTTGCTTTAAATCGCCCTAGAAGTGTACTCCGAGAAGGAGGCCTTCTATGAAAAGATATCGCAGCTTTTATCTCCTCGAACGTGTACGTAAACAACCAAACCCATCATAGCGCGTATCTGCATCGCTCGCATTATGTATCGGGCTTACATATAGACTACATGTTTACATTGTATACGCGCCTTAAGCAGTATACTAGCGAGTATACGAACGTGGTACCAGTTGGGCTGTATCAACAAGGAAATCCGTGTGTTCAGTCGATATTTGCTAATACCTCGCACGAACATTGCTTTGTTAGCGTTCACTGATGTATATGTAATTGGACTGGCAGTTATGCGAACATTTAAATAATAAATTTATTTAAAATGTTCTGAGAGATAAATACCTAAATATATATTTGCAAGACGCCTGGTTACGAGATGATTGAGAAACGCTTCTAGAGAGACAGTCTTTTTGCACAAATTAACGTTTTAATCTTTCCGTATAAAATCAAATCTTAATTTTAAATCTTCTTCGCGTCGGAGAGTTTATTTCCACATATTGTAAAATGTAAAAATATTCCTTTATATAAAGTACGTTAAATACACTTCCTTAAAAGTACCTTAATCAATGTTTTTGCAGATGTTAAAATTCGCTTATAATTATGAAGTCACTTGTTTCAATAGTTTAAAGCACGAAGTTAATAGTAGGAATTTTAATCAAACTGTAACACGTGGCAATATTCCATGCAATTACATATCCGCGAAATGAAATGAAAGCGCATTCGTTACAAGAGCGCATTCACTCTTCGCGTTTCATACACATACGACGACCGAATTCCCGTCTCGTAATTTCGGTACGTGATGCCCGCCGTATTGCAAATTGCCCGGTGTCGTTGTCGGTTGAATCCCGCGTTCCAAATAATCGACGATAACGCTTTTCGTTTGACGGAACTGCAATGAGCTCGCAGGCTCCAAATTGCCCTTGCCACATAATGCGCTTCTCGTCCAGGAACTGATCGAATCAAAATGCAAATTCAATTAATTATTGAGCAACATACATATATATGTGTACTCGTTGCTCAATAATATATACGGTGAATCGTCGCGGGTGAATCGCGGGTTACGAACCGACAGACATTTTCACAAAGTACTAATTACATCGCGCTACATCAAACGTAATAATTGGGTTTTGTTCCACGTAATGACCGCAGGTGACAAATGCATACTTTTATTTCGTCTGTGCAAGCAAAGCGTGATTATTGACTTAAACATAATTGATACCATTAGGCAAACAGTGCTTATATTGCCACGCTGAAAGCAATATCTTAAAATTGAAAAAGAAAACACACACACATATCAGGAATATTTCTTATTCTAGATTAATTAAAATGTATATAAAAAAGTTAAATGAGCTGTCAAATAATTTTTAATAACGTTTGACGATTTATGATTCTCATTATCGGATTGGCTGCGTTCAGCAGACAAAACAACTTAATAAATGCTCAGTAATTCTCTATTATGATTGGTTTTTACACTTAGATTCAGCAAAAAGAAAAGAAAGGCAAGAACCAATAATATTAAAGAATTATTGAGCGCTCATCGAGTTGCTTTGTCTCCTAAACACAGCCATTATGAGATAATAATAATTCAATGATGCACATTCTTCTACTTGTTCATACACGATTTTTCAAATATCTATTCTATAATGTTGTAATTGAATCTCTTTAAAGTTCAAAATTATATATTTTAAACATCAATAATATTGCATAATTTTAATCATCTAATATAAATAAAATACATTATACGCGTGGATAGTTCGATAAATCTGATAAATCTTTATAAGATGGTCACAATCCATTCGATGATGTGACACCTGAAAAGTATCACTCTTCAAACCCCTTCAGATCAAATTTCAGCCAGCATTGATACGTTGTTCACGTTCGGTAGTCGTTTAAAGCGAGTGAAAAATTTACAGGTTGCCGCGTATACAAAAATAAAAGAACAAATTCCGTGCAAAATTACAGAAATGGGCTTCAATGATTTCTCGTTTTATTCTCAATCCAGAGAATGAGGTAGATAAGAAATCAATTCAAAACCCAATTTTCTCTCTCTCTCTGTAATTTCGTACAAAAATCGATTTCTTTTCATTTTTGTACGCAGCAATGGTTTAATTTCTCGTTCGCTTTAAGTGACTACCGAACGTAAACAACATATTAATTTTGACTGAGGTCTGGAAGGATTTAATGAGTGATACTTTCCAGGTGTTACGTCATTAAATGAATTGCGACACAATCTCATAAAAATTTATCAGATTTTATCAAACCACCATATTAACACATTAATAAAACGAAGCATTCTCTCATATCGTTTATCTCTTAGTCATTCTGCTACGAAGTTTTTTAAATTACCAAAAATATTTAAGAATTTTAAGAAAAATGCTAAATCTGTCTTTTCGAAGCCATATATATGTTTCCCCTATTGTGTCCATACGGAATGTTCATTTGCCAGCGGTCTTTCATACGTTCTTTTACGGTTATTTCGATTCGTCGCCAAGCTAACTCATGATTTACAACGTATATATTTCGCGTGTATAATTCCGGATAATCTAACCGGATACGTGCGACGTCAGCCAAATTCTCTCTCCCCCCCCTCCCCCC
>NW_017280322.1:3032804-3162317 GCF_001594065.2 Cyphomyrmex costatus | reverse complement strand
CCCCCCCCCCCCCCTCTCTCTCTCTCTCTCTCTCTCTCTCTCTGACGACACGGTCGAATTATTATCATCTTCGCACAACAGAGTCAAAATTAATTAAGCATATAATGCATGTCGCCGTGTCGCAGAGTGCAAGAACCGCACGTCTGTCCGTCGAAAGGTGAAGTCGCAAATTACTTCGGATTATAACGAGACATATCCTGTCATGTCGTGACACGATCTCGCAAGTAATCGAAAATGTTACGCAAAATGTCACGATGCTAATTTATGAGAAACATCTATCACGTAAACGAACTTCACAAAACTTATTAAATGTTTATATATTGTACATGTATATACAGTTTGAAATAAAAGGCAATATGGTTTAATGAATATAATCATAAAATGTTTTTAAATTGCGAAAAAAAACTGTAAATCCGAAGGATATGAAAACAAAATTTCTAGTTCGATTGATCAATCAATTTGTTGTCCGACAATTACTTCTGATTTTTGGCTTGTCAATTTAATGGAAATGTAATTTTGTTATAAAAAATTTTAATTCAACATGACTTATAAGTTTTCAAATTTTTAAACAAATGTAAACTTTTAGTCATAAAAAATAAAAATTATAAAATGTTAAATTCAACAAATAGTGAAATTATTATTTAATTACATTATTTTTACACCTAATATAAACAATATATATAATTATTTATTTGTTTATATTGATAATAACATTATTATTAATAGTGTTACCTAAATATAATATATTATTAATACAATACTATTATTAATAATAATGGTTATAAAATAGATAGTAATATGTAATAATAGTAATAGTTATGGTAGAATTGCTGTTAATAAAATTCTTATAATGCATTTTCTGTAAAGCTATAAGTCTTGCACAACAAGGCTTTTAATTACTATAAAATGCGCAATTACAGTATAACAGTATTTCACGGGAAAACTTTAACGCGTTGTGAGTTAGCGCTTTAGATCCAAGTTAAATTGATTACAACATTAATCTAATGCCACGGGATAGATCAATATGCTACCCAGAAAACAAGTACATAATTAAACTATACAGAACACTTCAGAGTTTGTACTCAAGTTGCTCGTCTTTTGGTTGGTACGTGTTGTCACGACATCTTCTTTTTTCGCTACGAAAAACAGTTTAATCCGCGTCGTTTTCTTCGTTCCCCTTTTGAAGATACGAAGAATCGTAATACCGTTGCGAGTTAGATAGTTGCAGTGGAGATACGATAAGCGTGAATAAATTTAAACATGAACACCGGAAACGTGGCTGATAAAAAGAACGAGGAATAAAATATAAACAGAGAAAAATGATAAAACTTGGAAAACTAAGTGAATCTGACTAGGCAAAAATGTTGCAGATAAATATCGTACAATCGCTTGCTGTTGATATGCCTTTTAATAAATAAAAGAAAATAAACTAAATATACGAAATAATATAGGTGTTTAAAACAACATTGTTTTAATATGAGTCATTTAATCCGATAAAAGCTTTTAAATTTCCATGCATCATCGATTTAAAACTTCATCAAAATTTCAATTTAAAATTCCTATTCCTTTTACTTTATATAAGCTTCAAACTATTTGCACATTTCTAACAATAAACAAGGCAAAAACGATCAATAAAGCAGGCCGTTTCTAAAATTTTTCGTATGTGAATTGCTCTCTCGTTGTACAGCTATGCACCTCATTGATTAAATTCCGAGAATTTATCGGTTTGTTCGCATTTTAACAAAACAAAGAGCCCATGAAAACAAAGCGAATGCTAGCGATTTAAGCGGCGAAAGTCACGTTTGCGATTGCTGGAATCTTGGACACTTATAAGGCTACACATGTAAAGAATGCAACTTTTCTATTTTTATAATATTAATGCAAATTCACGAACAGTCAAAATATATAAACATCAAAATATATAATGAAATAAATACATCATAAAATTATTATATTAATAAAATAAAATCATAATATTTTAATGCTATAATAATTATTATTTTATATAATTATATATACATTACTTTATATAAAAAATTTTAATTCTTTTAAAATAATAAAGTAAATTTTAAGAATAATATTATTCACTAATTAATTGTATTTAATTCCAAACTTGCTCTTTTTTCAACAATGAAATTAATATTACCTATCATTTTTTTTTATATATATATTGAATCGGACATCTGTGAAAATTTATAATGCAATTGGATGAGGTTTTATTCGACCGTGCGTTTCAATCGGAAAAGAGTCAAGCAAGAGTCAATTCCGCTGTACTTACTCGTACAGTGCCGGTAAGCAAATATGCGAATATGTATGCGAAATCCCTTTTACCGTGTGATCTTACTGAATAACTCATTCCGGCCAGTACAGTCCTAAAAGCAGAAAATTTGCTTCCTTGGTGTATGCATAGCCTGATGCTTGCTGATTCTGCCGCCGCTGGTGTAAAGTCGCCTAGAAAATTAACAGGACGATGTGTCGCGCGAATTATTGCGAGCCCGCGCAAAACGTGCTACGTTTTGCGCGCGCGTGCAACACGATAGCTTGCAAAAGCAACAGTGATAAAAGTGTGTACCGCAACCTAAACCGGCTGGAAGCGTCTAATGCTCTAACTCGGATTTATCCTTTGTTTCGTCCCCGACGTTAACATATGCGACTACCATTATTTTCACCCTCCTAAAACACAGTCCGTTTAGAAATTCCCATACTCACTTCAGCGCCTTCTTTTCTCGAGACCCCATTCGTCAAGATGTTTGCCATGCATTAAACACGGACTTCTTGATCTCTTTTCAGTTGCTGATTGCTTCGCTATTGACATTTACGTACTGAAAGAATATAACACGGACGCATCGTATGTACGAACAAAATTGGAGCGATAGCTTTAGAGAGAGACTCTGATAAAAAGGAAACTTGAGATTCCAAGGGAAAATCAGATCCGAATTCTTATGAATTATATATATTTCTTTCAAAGTGCTTAAGTTGAAGTTTTCAAACTTTCTTTGTAAAAATGAATATTAATACTTTGACATACTTTTTTAAATTCATACTATATCAATTAGTATCTCTTCTCTCTTTCTTTCTCATTTTCATAAAAACAAATTTTTTAAACTATAACGTGTAATAACTTTCATTCAATTTAGGTATCATAAAATTGTAAAAAGAAGACATACATGAACTAAAAAAAAAAAAAAAAAAAACAGATGACCACGGTCGGTTCTCCACACCAGCCTAAAAATATATGAATACGTTAACTTCGCGACTGCAGGGACGGTATTCTGAGGCGCTTCTGGTCGGAAATAAGTGTATCATGCATAAAGGTCTACTGAAACACGACACTTGGGACCGTGAGGTGGTTCGTAAGGCACAGCGAACCACGGCCTTGAGCATTACGAATGTTTTGTATGCAAAGTACACACTTCACAAGTGCATACTCTACAAGTATAATGAACTGGTAAGGATGCGTTGCACGATGATAAGACTCGTCATGGCCTACAAGCTTTTTCTGCTTGAGCCAAGTGTTCCACTACTGGCAATTACAGATAATTATGATATATACATATGTTTAAAAAAAAAACTTTTTAACGAACCATATTCATTAATAAAAATAGAATTTTCCATTAATATTCGTAGATATAGATTAAAAATAATTTATCCAGAAGCAAGTTTGCTCAAAAATCCCTCGAATCACATACATAAAAATTATTAAGCGATCGCAACGTTAGTTGTATTATTACGAACAGAGCATTCTTTTTTTATCTCAAAAAAAATGTAAAGATTCCTGATAAAATAAAAGTAGTAAAATGCGGAAATTGCACTATTTGTATCGCAATATTCATCTCTAAGAAAATCAATTTCGGCATCTGTTTTTGATTTTTGTTAAAATAATATTTATACACTAATTCTAATTATATAATAATATGAAATTGATCAAATATAATAATTATTTGATAATAATATGTATTATTTGTCATATCTCATACAAAGTTATTTAATAATAATATTGTAAAAACACAAAATTTGATACGTTGCATATCCTGTTCGGTATTAAATTAAAATTATAAATTAGTTTAATTTAAAACTGTAGAACAAAGCCATTATTTCCGAAATATACGATATCGAAATGATATAATTACATACGATCAGTCGAGCATGGTTACAAATCAAGAGATGCATGCATGATAAAAAAACCATGTTATTACGTTTCATATTCGTGTGTTAATTTTAACACGTAATTAAATGTAAAGGCAAATGTATAAACGTATGCATGTGAGATAGGTGCAAATGAGCAAAGCATAATTATAAGAGACATAACGTGTCCCAATACATAACACAGCGTATTAAATAATTTCCCATGAGAAAATCTGAATTGATTTAAATATTATATATCACAATTATCATGCAAATATATATTTGCGGGACTTTAAATAATATTATAATAAATTATATATATATATATATTTTTACTATCATCAATATACTTTAAAAAATAAAATATCCATAGAAAAGTACAATTTCTACATAGCGTACCGAGAAGATGAAAATTATATTATATAATAAATGTATATTAAAGACAATTTATTTTAATTACGTTCATATAAACTGCAGACACGAGGTTCTACATTTTCAGAGATTTTACTATAATTCAAATTTCGTAAATTTTATCTTGAACGTGACGGAGTTTAATAAAATATAAAAATATTATATATGAGATAAAGATATCAGGCTGCGCGTAAACTTGCAAAAATCTTATGTTCCCTCGAATGCGATACTTTAGCGAAAGAGCCATATCTCGTTTGACGGGTGGCATGATCGATCAATGGATAATAGTGGTTCAACACTTGTTTGCAGACTAAGTTACCAATTCCTGTGCAGACCTGCCGCGGACATTTGCACGCTAAGTTCGCTTCAACAGGCTTTAGTAATTCATGCGTGAAGCATTGCAAGTTAACAGCTCCACCGCTTGCACGAACGACTAAATTATGATACGGAAATCAAATAATCGGTTTACAACCTACATATGTCGGTCAGCGCTATATGTTGACCACTCTCGGTGGATTTACACATCTGCTCCACATTCCTTCAGGCTGTCCGCTCATATCTAGTATTATTCAATATTAATCCTACATTATATGTATTATACTAACAAAGTTCAATAAAGCAATTTTAATAAAGACTAATAAAAATTGAAATTTTGTTCGAGTAGGACGCATTTTGCAGTTAGAATGCATGCGATTAATTAACGGATATTTGCGTGCGAATATTTAACAAATTAAATAAGCATATGGCACTCATAATGATACAGTTTATGACAATGCAATTTCTATGATAAAAGGAATAAATTATGGAATTATAATACAAACAAAAATGATAAAATAAAGATCTATATTGCTCAACATGTGCTACACAATTATAATGGAAAATTGCACTGTCATAATTATTGTATTAAAAAAAATAAATATAATAATTTACAAAATTTAAAATGAAGCTATACTCTCTCAATACCATCTCGGATTTATAAATTTTGCGTGAATAATCAAAATAAATTGCGTATAATAAGCACATCATTTTGTCGTAATTTATGAATTATGGAAAGTCTTGAAAGATTTTAATAATAATTCAATTTTAACGATATTTTTTTATTCAGTATTAATAATAAGAATCTAAATTCTAAAACATAAATATATTACTACTATTATTACTATTATTATTATTAATATTTGTATCAAGTTAAAAAGAATATTGTAATATTGTAATGCAGAATACAGCGCACACATATAAATAAAATTTTCCAACTTTTAAACAAGAAATTTCGAATTAAAGATTGTCTTACTTCTACTTTCTAATTACTATTCTAAAGTTTCAAGAAAATAATTAAACCGGAAGCTACGGCTCCACTCATTAGTAATCATATACGTTGGTGCAACATTCAACAGCACCAGTTTATGTTGCTAAAATGCTGCAGGATTAAAATTACTTAAAATGAAAGTAAAAAAACCAAGCTACTGTACTTTAGTACTTCCTAGAAGAAAATCCCGCGTATATACAATACATAAATATGCAGAAAATACATCTTCAAATGTAATAAGCCATCAAAATAATAATTTTGAAAAATAGAGTATTTTAAACTCTAGAAAATAAATTTAAAAAATTGTCATATAAGTATATACGCTGTAAGTAATATAAATTTAAAAATTAAATATAAATATATAAACATATATATTGAGATATATGTTGAAATATTTATTGTTTTATAATTTATAAAAAAATATGGCAAGTGATGTAGGAATAGAAGAACGAAAAAAATATTAAATTGTATTCTTTAAGAAACGTCACAACCGTCTTTTTAACAAACGAATTGTAAAGTCAATCTGCATTCTCTGCAATGCTATTCCTGAGTTAACATACATTTCAGAGAGATAAATATACCCTTCGAGTGATTATCGTATTCGACAGTTGCTGTAGAACTCAGAACAACTGGATTTGGCATCTCATGCTATAATAACACAAACCTAAACCCATCCAGAACTCTCCAACGACCACTATATCCGCTTCCTTATCGCCTAACGTTCACGCTTCACACAAGATTTACATTTTACAGTAGATATACATTTCCATAATTTTACTAACACCATCGTCTCAATCTATGTACACTATTTAATAATTTTCATGTAAAAACTTTCGGTACTTTCAAGTGTATGCTACACACTAAATACATTAACCTTTTAAAATATTCAAATCTTTATATACGTTTAAGGTTTATATTTTCAGATATTTCAATTTTAACTGTTTATTTCCAACTTTTTGTCTTTCCAGATGACAAGCTGACATTATTTGTCATGTTGGCATCAAAATAATATTAAAAGGTAACACCTTGCCCTACTCTGTCCGAATTTTGATTTCTTCAAATAAAAATTTCAAAAGCGAAACAAGATTTTCTGCTTTTCTTACTAATTAACAAAATCTTACTAATTAACAGAAATTCACAATAATTCTAAAACGTCGGATAACTTTACAAGGACACTTCAATATGTGAAAAGAAGTTTACAAAAGTTTGATTATGCGGGATAGATCTCTCGCGACCGAAAGGAAGAACAAATCCCTAAGCCGGTCAGCGGGAAAAACAACTTTTCAGAACAAACTAGTGCAAAATTTGTTCGGTACAGTCGGTTTTGCGGCTCGCGGCCGCATGGCGAAACCACAAGGGCCGTTCGTGGCACCTTCAGAGAGACTAGCCAGATTTCAAACATGCAACCTGCTAGGGACGGTTTGCGAACTAAGAACAACGGATTTCAAACAAGTACAACCGCGAATCGTCCAAGCGCGTCGGCTTAAACCGTTCAAAGCTGCACCGGGCGCATCAATAACAAGCGCATCCAAGCGAAATCGGTATCCATCCAGCCCGTTTTCGAACTTTTAGCATTGACACTTTCGTCCTATATTCGACTGCTGTCGGCAAGCTGCTCGACGGATTCGCCGATCGATCGCTAAACTTAAAGTGAAACGTCACGGTGTACTATCCTCGGATTAGCATACTTTGATTTACTACAGCGATTCACCGTACGATCAGAAATAAAAACAGAATATACAGAAATAGCTGTAGAATAAAACAGTAGTTCTTTCTTAAAAAAGATAAAAGTATGGTTGAATTAATACCTTTCATTTTTATTTCTTTTAAAATGTATAATAGGATCTTTAATAAATTACGTAATATTTCTTTTTAGCATTTGTACTTTTTATTGTATAATCTACATTTTTCGTATCATTTTTATTTACTTTATGTACCTTCAAAAAGAAAATCGCAACGAAATTATTTTTATTATAATTCAGAATTATCGCTTTCTTTACTTTTTGCTGAGCAATAGCAGAAAACGAATCCTTTTGTGAATATATTATCAGGCTTTGATGAAAGCGAATCAAACGCGTTTAATTAAGTGTTAGTTCCAACACGCACGCTTAATCGTATCATTATGGTGAATACAAATTACTGCATTTCTGTACGATAATTATTTCCACATTTCCAGGATCTATAATTCGTTACAGTGTGATCTTTACATAGCACATATGCCAATTATGAAATGATGCTGTTTTTATATGTGCGTGAAGTTAGCACCGCCATTTTGAAAAAAAAATAAAATAAAATTTGTGCTGAATTGTGCTAGATTTGTGCTACATTGTGCCGCAAGAATTAATGACATAACTCAAAAAACAAAGCGTTAAATTGAAAAAAACGTTTTTTCGCCAGCACCGCCATTTTGTTTAATCGGTAAAATAAACATTGTGCTGAGTTGTGCTCGATTTGTGCTACATTGTATGCCGCAAAGATTTCAGCCGTTCTTTCATAACACCAAAAGTTATAAAAATAGTTTTTCCCTCCGTGTTCGGTTTCTTGCCCAGAAATTTCTGCCATAATCGGGTTTGTAGTGCTTCCATGTGATCGATACAGTATATCTGAGTTGTTCGGTACATCGATATTAAGGATCACATGGATGCACTACAAACCCGAATTTTGAACAAAAAAGCATTGCGCGAAGGGTCGCGCTCAAGAGTAAAGTATCCTTAATATCGCTGTACATGCGAATATAATGGTTGTGCTGAGTTGTGCTACGATAGCACAACTCAGATATACTGTATCGATCACATGGAAGCACTACGAACCCGATTATGGCAGAAATTTCTGGGCAAAAAACCGAACACGGAGGGAAAAACTATTTTTAGTCATAAGTTTTGGTGTTATGAAAGAACGGCTGAAATCTTTGCGGCACAATGTAGCACAAATCTAGCACAATTCAGCACAAATTTTATTTTTTTTTTTTCAAAATGGCGGTGCTAACTTCACGCACATTGTTTTTATATGAAATTTAATAAATAAAAAAATATAAATATAAAACTTTTTATCGTTATATATCGAAAAGTGTTATTACATATTAATTATACACTTATAACGCAACTTTAGATAACAGGAATAAATTATAATAAATAAATTATATTTTGAATCATATATTATCATATAGTAAATCCTGAATAGAACGCTTTTAATTTGCGGAATGCTGTTACGAAAACAAAACAATGAACGCAAAAGACTGTCATGTATCTTATTACATAATCTTTTTTACCTAATTCCTAAAACTTTCAGTATTACAAAATGGAATCACTTTACCAATCTTACAGAACACCGCTGTCGTACATTGAATGCCTGGTACAATTGTTCCGGGTTCAACGCGCGCGAAATACGAGACAAAACAACAATAAGATCGAAAGAACGTGGGTTAGAAGAATTGAAAGAGTTAAAAAAAGGTGAATGAGAAGCTACTCCAATTTCCCATTTCTAGGACAAAGAAGAGAGTAACTTGCTTCGCGTGTTACTTACAAGGAGATACAGAAACTGGCTTAACTCCAAATCGTTCAGAATCACTCCTTAACGCTACTCCAAATTTTAATGTAATTACATTTATATATGCGAAAGTTTGTTAAATGTAAAGTTCATTAACATTAAACATTTATTATATAAATAGATTGAAATAATACGTTTGTTAAAACATGATATTTTTGTAATTTGCAAATTAAACGATGAGTTTTTTTATTTTATTTATTTATTTATATCTGAAATCGTTATATCTCAATTTTTTAAAATGTATTATTTCTTTACTCTCTCTCTCTCTTGAATTTTGTTTATTCGTGGCTAATTGGTTATGCATAGAATATGACATACGTAGATTACGATTTCGAACATGATATATGCAGGCATATACATATATATACATATTCAAAAACTCAGTACATATGACGGTAATCCGATTTGCTGCAGGACAGAAGCAATTCATAGTTCGATAATCCTCGGAAAAGTCTTGAATACTCTTATCGCTATAAGAGGATATATCCTAAAGCTGGGGAAAAAATTCCCTAACTTGTTAAAAGATTTTTACGTGGATAGTAAAAATCACTTTAGAATCTTATTAGACGCATGGACAAATATAAAAGTAAAAAAAGATGCCAAAGAGACACAAATATATGTATGCTACATCTTTGTAATTCGAAAATTAAATAAGGAAAGAGAGGAAGGGATATCATAACATACTTAAGTGTTTCTAAAAGCCGGCATTCAATCACAAATTCTTAACCTCCATTTAATCCTAAAAAGTTGTCAATACAATCTCCGATGAACTCGTGTTCTTTAAATCCTCTTGGAAATAAGTTGGAGATTTATACCTTTTTGCAGCTATATATATAAATAGTATATAAAACTTTAGTACAAGCAGAGTAGTTTTTCTTATTAAGTAGCATAGAGCTAAGCATATTGAAAGAGCTTTTATTATCAAATAGCCATTTGAATAATTACAAGTTAAAACAATATGACTAATTTTCATCCACGTCAGAAATAACTGACTATTCGCGCAGTATTTTGAGATACATCAAACACGCAAATTATTCACGCATTCGCGCATTCGCGTTACCGATTCTCGCACTACTGACAGCTCGGGAACGCGATGATCTGCGAATTATATCAATTACAGCTCTGAGGCTGGCTATTAAATGTCCAGACAAGATCAAATAGCGCTGTTTCATAAACGGGGAAACAAAGCGCTGCTAGGCGAGGAGTGTTTACCACTCGCGGTCGACCATTCAGTGATTGAATTCAATACTTCCCTCCGAGAACGCATACGCGCGAAATAGATATACGCACGTACTATTCTTATACGGCACATAAACGGAGATCGACCGGAAATTAGCAGAAACTGCAATGGTCTGGTAACTCGATATGGAATCTATTCAGGACGATACAATGGATTGGGCTCATGGTGGACCGACGACGACTGATGATGCTGCTTCCGAAACAGCCGCGCACCCTAATTCAATCCTTCTCTTATACCTCTCGATAAAATAAGAGGATTATATCCACCGCGATCGTAATGCGACTTTGTGTAATTTCATAAGCCTTTATGCATTTCAATAAAAGTTCCAACAAAGAAAACATTGATTTCTTTATATGCGATAACATGTGACAAAGCTGCTTCCGTTATAAACGTTAGTAAATAAAGAATTTTTCATCAGAACTATAAACTCGTTTAATTTTAACTGAATTATGTCCACGTATTTATTTTCTTAAAGAGTTAAAAAAGCAAAATTTTGTAAATGTAATAACTTAAAAAATAAAGCTCAAAGAAAAAATATAATTTTTCTGAACGTATAGACTTTATCAAAGATTCTATCAATAATCGTTGATCTAATAAAAGTAAAATATTCCTGTACAAGAAGCCACGGATTTCCGATTGCACTGTCAAGAGCTATTGAGCTGTAAAGCCATATCTAACAATACCGTCATCGAAACGCTAAACCATATTACGAGCTTATCTTTAGTAGTCAAGGATAAAGAGCGATTATCTATAGAAAAGCCGTTCGATGTAGCGGCGCTGCAAAGTCGGTAGCAGGATAGTTCGATACTAGAATAACCGAGTGCTCGCAATGGAATAATCAGTCGAGTAATTAGCGGAGTAATTAATGAAGTAATTACTGAAGCGCGTTATAGTAGTGCACGGTATAATGTTGTCGCGGGAACGAATTTGCGAATGCACTATGATATTGCGCAGATGACGAGGAAGAAAGAAATGCACGCGATCTCTCGTCGTCTATAAGGATGAAGAGAACGACGTAACTTTCTACTATGGGAAGCAAAAGATATATAAAGACCTTCGGCTCTCAAGATGGGAATTAATGAATCGGGCCCGAGACGAGGCAAGAGGCGGAAATTTTATGGGACGCGCAGGGCAACAAGTAAAACTGCTAATTGATCGTAAAAACGTTTAATAACGCCAAAGAAAAACGGGTAACAGACCCATCATTATATGGCGCCAATGGAGCACTAAAAAAAGATAGATAGATAAATATGTAGAGTGAGAGAGAAAGCTCTAGAAGAAAATTGAAGCTGACGGCGATAAAATTTTTTTATTTTTCAGTTGCTTCAAGTGCAATTTAACGAATAAAAGCAATAATGAAGCATTTGCTATCATAAATGATAGAATTTAATGAGTTTTCTATTATGAGATGTTATTTATATATTCTACTTAAAAAATATATCTGTGCAATACTATATAAATATATTTTTTCTATAATAATAATAGGTACATATTACAGAAGATAGATAAAATTTATTTAATGTAAATACTTAGCAAAAATGCATTGTCTGTTTCGGATTATTGACATAATAAAATATTGATCCATTTATCTTTAATACAGATTCTGCCTCTGCAGTTATTTAGCGATATATTAGTTAACATCGACATTATATTGAAGATATACTGAATCATGCAATATTGTGCCAATAAATTATGCTACTGAGGTATCGTTGTTAGAATAATCATAAAATGTTTTAATAGGCATCATTAGAATATTGCTCTGAATATCCATTTGGTAAAACATCTTTTAATTACTTATAATAACGTTATCAAAGTTGATTTCTTAAAAAATTAATTTTTTCTATGTTTTTTAATATCTTTCCTAAGCGCAATTGTCTTATTTCAATCATGCAATCATTATAAGTAGCTGTGAAAAGCAAGACAAGAAGCAGATTTCCTTCTTCAATATCTTTTAAGTAATTGGAAAATGTTCTGCTAAAAGAATGCAGATATTACACTGGTAATTATTTAAGTACTGTATGGCTATTCCAACAAGAATACAATCTGTATTACAAAAAAATGATAGATGAATTTCTTATTATTTTTAATAAAATAAATAATGCATTTCACAGGTATTCATGTGTTATTTTTTTATCCCTCCAATACATATTTTTTTATTTTGTGTAAAACTATCATTCTTCGAATATTCTTCACAAAATTTCGTTAACAGAATATATTGTGCGTTATTTTAAAGTTGTTACTGAAAGATTAATATGTAAATATGAGTGTATCTATTCATAGTAGAATTTTCCGGATGCAAATTTTCCAATACTCCAATATCTTCTAACTTTAATAAAAATTGACATGTACACACATATCGAAATCGTCCCCTTTCAAAACATCGTCCGTTCCAATATTTTCAAAAATTACCTTTGCATACAAGACTATATCGTGTACAGTACCTCATACACGGTCATATGCATAAAAATGAATAGTGTCGCTATCGAGTTTCAAATTTTTATTTAAAAAAAGATGTTTTTATCGTGTCTAATAAATATATAATAATGCATTATTCACAGCCAAATAAATCTCTTAATTCTTTTTAAAGATTCGAAAAGGTGTTCAAAATCATTTAAAATTATCGAACAAAAATCAAATGTTTATTTTCAACAGGCAGTTTTGAAGCATACTTTCGGTGTTCATATGTGAAAGAAAAACTATCGTTATAGCTTTTACGATATACTATATGTGTATATCGGACAGCATAATCGACAGTATAATATAGTAACCATCTCATGCAACACGATCGCAACTACCTGCAATCACCAATACTGTACACATCGCAAGCTCAATATATACACCTATACATATCCATTCGCGCAGGTGGACGACGGGGATCTTGCATTATGCTAATAATCCGGCCGTACATTACCGGCAAAGTGCCCATTATGCCCCAACCATATAATATTCCATGATTTAATTTCGCAAATTTATCGCCAGGGAGATTAAACGGGCCGAACTTTGGGCTCGTGAGGTGGTTCGTGCCCTTCATCCCTTTTCGCCCTCCTGCCATCCATCCCATGTGAGAAAGAGGGTTACATGCGTTCTTCATAGGAAAAGACTTTCTTATACCCGACGCTAGGCATGTAGGCGTGGCCGGAATTCCCGCGAAGAAAGGCTCCTCGTTACGAGGGCCTCGTAATATTTTGCAAAATTTTGCTACGACAAATTGCGAAAATTAGACGGGCTTAATATCCTGGGAAGTGCCGACGAGGTGCCGCTCGCGACTAACAGAGACCGTCTCACGTCTTTTCGTAACATCTCTTTGACAGTCGCACTATATTTTATCCCCAGGGATGGATGTGAAGGGATCACAATTCTTCCTTTCCTTTTAGATATTTAGACGCGTGTGTGAAGTTAGCACCCCAACATTAAAATTTCATTGTTCTGATAAGAGTTCCCGCTTCGTTTCGCTGAAACAATAAGAGTTCCCTATAAAAAGTATAATAAGAATTTTACTTAAAAACAATCTGATTTCGATTTTAAACACTACTTTTTGTATAATGCGTGCGAAATGCTTGTAGAAATCACGGAGAGAGAGAGAGAGAGAGAGAAAGAGAGCGAGAGAGGGGGGAGCTAATTGTTATAATTTACCTTTCAAGTGTAAATTTGTCCAATCTAATACGAGACTCAACTGTTAATCTCGACGAGATTATTCCGGAAAATCTTCTGGATACGCCCCTGTTGCCTTCGTACGGCGACTTTCTTTCCACTCTAATAGACTACGTTCGTACGTCACCAAGCGACGTGAGACGAAAGGGAATTCCCAGTTTCTATCCGCATTGCGTTTTCGCACAAGCACCCACCCTTCCGGCGCGGCAGCGCGAGCGCGACTTTAATTTCCCGGCAAGAAATATTATCGCGCGGGCCAACTTTCGGCGAACGGACGCCTCATCCGGCTTAAATTGGCTGTAAAGATTACCGTCCGTTGCCGTCTATATCTCCGGCGACTGCGCGATCTCGCCGTAAAGAAGAGACGTAACGCTCTCCCGTTTTGTTAGCTCATTGTTTACGAGACTTTACGTTGCCGCCGCGTTCTTGCAGTATCGCCGAAAGTTGGCCGAAACTCCTGAAAGGGAGTGTTACGATCTAGTTTCAAGCAAGTGTGCAATCCGAGGAAACCATGAAGATTATATTATAAGTCAGTATACCTGGCCAGGCCGATACGTCACGTCCACGGTGAACTGTCTTTAACCCATTATCTTGTATATTATTACGGGAGTTCATGGAGATTCAGATTACTGAACTATTACCGACCGTAATACAGTGTAGAACGAAGTTATGCATGTCGTATCAGTAGGAGGTGAACATGGCAAATATTGACTTAGCACATTGTTTATCATGATAGAACGGAATTACCATAATTCGCCGCGAGCCCAGATACATAGTTGATACTAAGCATATATCTGCAAATAAGCTCCGAAAGATTATTGGAGATTACAATTCCGGAAAGCCGGAGTACGTACACATGTATAATCACATTTTTATTATTCATAAAAATATTACTATGTATTTGAAAAAAGATAATAGTTCTCGAGAAATCTCGAATTTTTAATATTTTCTAATATTCTAATAAGATCAATTAAACACTAATTGTATTCTTTACTAATTAAAATTGCATTTTTTCCACATCTTCTAAAAACAATCAGAATTACTTTATTACAAATGTACAAGCTTCAAGAAGTACATGCTGGATCATATAGATAAATTTCAAGCAACAGCCTGAATATGTCAAGACCATTTGACCAACTCGTTAAGCAAACTTTTATAGAACAGTGACAAATTTAATGAATTTTGCAACATTTCTGTTACAGTCCTGCTCGGTATTTGCGCATCCAACATTCACTCAACACTAGTAAGCAACAAACAGTACAAAGTTTTATAATTAAATAACTCAGATTGTGTGGGATAGACAGTTTTAATGAGAATTTGCAGAATCACTTTTCACTAACTCATTGTCTTTAACATTTGAATCTAACGATTTTATCTATATATATATAATGTGGTTTTAACTTCAGCAATTAACTTAGAAATCTTTTCAAGATACATTAAAGATGAAATTTTTTTCAACATTCAAATGTTACGTTATTCTTGCATAAGAGATACTCCAAGGTTAAACAAAACTCATTTATCTGTGCTTCGTAGAAATCATTTTTGTTCAAAACCAGATTTCAGATATTTTTCCAGAAAGAAAAACCAGTATGCGAACCGGTTTCTTAATCTGTGCTGTAACCAAAGATATATCTTGTCTAGTAAGCATTTAAAAGATAATGAACTAAAATGCATGACTCAAGAAGCGTACATGCGACGCGATAAGAAATTTCATTATATCACCAAACAATTTAAACAATTACGATAATTTCGCATTACTGTCGCAATCATTACGTTTTTAATAAAATTGCATACTTTAGCAGCAATGTGAGATATTGTGATGCGATATTATTCTATGTATAGATTTTAACGAACAGCGACGTTAAATTGAATTTAAAGATTCATTTGAATGTATGTCATAAAAATTAAACAACATAAAGTATATAATGTTATACATCCAGTTATATTTAAAAAAATGTAACTGGTTGTACCAATAAGAGGTACGAATAAAATGCATTCTGATCATGTCAATCGGATATGGCTATCGTAATTGAATTTCTGATTATCTTGATTAGAATGTTTATTACATTTAACTATAAATGTTTGATTTGTACCTTCATCATTGAATCTACCAGAATCCCATTTAATGCAATCAGATTTTTCTCTAGTGTATAAATATAATTATGATATACAAATTTTTAGTATTGATATTTAGGCATTTAACCCTCCATCAGCTATGTTGAATTTTGCACTTTCTCAGTCACTTGAATCTCTGAACTTCACTGTTTCGGACTGTTAATAAAAATTCGTACATACTTATGAAAGTTTTAACAAATTTCACAGAAGTCTTAGATTATATTTTATTTCGTATAGATTGTCTGGTACATCTATTTGCCAAAATTAACAATCAAAATATTAGCTATGCCTTCAAATTCCAACTTGACTATAGAGGAAGTTTAACAATTCCTTCACATAAATATACTTAACAAAATTGTTCAAAATTGACTCCAAACGTTTAACTATCGGTAACTCTTGCGTTTATCTTTAATCCCCGTAGAAAGAACCCGCTACGATAACGAATTCGCGTTCGATAATTGTCTCGGTCGTAAAACCCCGGCTGAAAATAAAAAGGACGCGGGAAGCAACGACGTTAACTATATATCGCGATCGTGGTGCCCGACGGATCGATCGCGCGAGAGATGCTTTTTATCCGACTAACTAACGGGCGAAGCATCTTCGGACGTCCTCGTCTGGCACGCCAGTATCGATTGTTCTGCGTCGGGCTTCGCTGCCGTGGTGTCGTAGCGGGTGCACCGGTACCGCGCGTATCCGCGCTGTGCGACCCGGGACACCGCAAACACACCCTAAATACGCAGCTAGAGAACACCGTTGGCAGAACGGGCCGGATATTGTACGGGCAACACCGCAACAGCCGTAGGAACACCACTTGTATTCCGGCACCTTGGACTGATCCGCCTCGCCGAACAGACGATTATCCTTCACGATCAACCGCGTAACACGGAGTATACTCCACTCGGCGAGAACGGACGAGATGAAGCGTGCATCAGTTCGGTCTCGTCTATCATCCTCTTAGAGGGATAAAGGCTGAGGGCATAAACTATCAGGTTGCCTGATAGTTGGAAGTGAAGATAAAGATCGTATCTTAGCGTATAAGAGAAATCGAATGAACACGCAGATTTTAGTATTACATTTACAAACATTGTTTTTACCTATGAAATATACTTTATATTTTTATTAGGTTTATGACTTAAAACTTTTGATCATATATGTTTTAATGCTCCTTCTCAAATCTCAGCAAGTTGAAGTTGAACGATATTTTATTGTGTTGATCGAATTTTAAATATTATCATAGAAAATAAACTTAATACATTTTTTTCATATAATTCTATAAAGTTTCGAGATTTAACTTGATATAGAAAATATGAAAATGTTCTAATGCTTTTTAATTTTAGGTCAATATGTATATTTGTGGATATTATAGTACATTTATCACCATTTAGTCCATTCACATAAAAAAGAATTATATATAATTTTTAAATGTGTCCAGCATTAAATTGTAATAAACTTTTTATATACATATTTCATTGTAGTCTGATATACAATAACTTTCTGCTTCTCTCCACCATATTTAATACTTTTCCTCTCAACCCACCTCCTATTACCCACTATACTCACTAAAATCCAATTCCTACGATCATACTTTTTCCTTTCGATTTCCGTTACCGGCTTCCAACTTCCTTTGGTGAAATTCAGAATCTGTCATCTCAAATGACGATATATTGATCTTTAACTACATTTGTAACGTATTTTTATAATTTTTATAAATTCCATATTAATTCAACGATTCGAGATTTTTAACTAAACTCTTAATTATTAAACTTCTTTTAAAACTTTTTATTTTAAAACATATGGATATATTAACACCATATCGGTGTTTATATAATTCTCATCGTGTTGGTGTTAATATAAATACCAAGCTAGTGTGTGGATTTAATGCCCTAGTTTAAATAATGTAACATCAACAGAACATTTAATTCATACCATGTTCACGCAAATGTGCTGGCTATAATATATTGCATATACAATATAATATATATAATATATATACAAAATATATGGTACACTCACTGAGTGTTTTCCATTTAATGATACAAATCGACACTAGTATCGTTCTATCTTTGTTATTCATTAAATGTTAAGAAAGCTAAAATGATGTTTGTATCGACTTATGTCACCAAATGAAAAGCATTCACTATTTGTTTTTGTAATACTTACACAACTACAAGCATTAAATAGAAGTTTCTCCATTGGGAAATCTAAGATTCAAATGTATACATGTATACAAAACGTCTTAGAAGCACGAAATTTCTGTTAGAAATTCCTTGGAACCAATTTCGCGCATCTGTAGCATCCAATTTGTTTTATAAGTACATATTACTGCTTTTGTTTAGATATCACAGGTAAAATGACCTGCGTGTTTGCATTTAAAAATATCATCTCTCTCTAACGAGTCGCAGTTTCCGTGCACTTCCGCTTCAACTGCGCCGGAATACAATATAAAATGCTCGTCTCTAATAAATTTACAAAAAAAAGCACTGATTTCAGAATACCTGATGCTAATTTTTATGTTTTTATATCTTTTCCTTGAATAAATTATACGTTTAATGTGTATTATGTAATGAAGAAATCTGTATTTGCATTTCGACAAATTCGACTTTCAGGCAAATCGTAATTAAACAAAAATATATTGCTAAAAATGTATTGCATAATTTTTAATTGCTACACTTGAATGCTTGTATCGCTTTGTTAAACAAATGTGCAATCATCATTCAAAATGATCGCTATAAAAACTTCATTTTACGTTATTGTTTTAAATAAATATAAATATTGTACATATAATAAATACTGCATATATAAACAAACATGTATAAATATTAAAGCAAATTCTAGTGTTATTTAAATAATTAATAATCTATATATTTTTCATTACTTATATCTCATTAATTTTAGATTGGTAGTATTTTAGAATTGTTATGTATACTGCGTCTATCTATTCTGTACAAATGCGAACTTTAAGAATCATGAGATTTCACTAGTCGGTTGAGAAACTCTTTCACTCGTATAAATTCTCATTTTCGCAAAATTCGCGGGATATTCGCGTTTCGCTCATCAATTTTATTTCATTACCATGAGAATCCGTGAGCTCGCATAACTTACAACTATCTGGCGCGCTCATGGAAGAGCGACGATAAACTGTCTGAGGAGAGAACACCGCGTTTTCTCCGCCCATTACGTTGTTCCCGAAACGCGGAATCTCGACCACCGCCGCGTCGTGTCTCCGCCTCGTTTATCAGAAAGTTACGTTTCTGCAGCAAGTCGACGTCGCATTGTCGCGCCTGCTGCAACGGAGGAGAGCTTCGTACGAACGATTTCACTACTCGTGATTTCGATTTTCGTTTTGTTGCGGTAGAATGCGATGCGTGGTTGCACCAACCCGCAAACAGCACTCTACAGCACTGTTTCTTCAAACACTGTTTCTCCAACCTTCGACGTAAATATTGTATTAAATGTATCTGTAAAGTACGACGGTGTGAGTGATGGAATTTAACTCGTTCCAATGTAAAATCAGATTTTGTTAAGCTCAACTTCATTCAATCGACGGACAGTCTACGAGTAGATCGAATCATGCTCGAGATTAGTGTTATCTCTACTCCTGGATTCGCATCTCTACTCCTGGATTCAAGTCTACCGAAACTACTGACAGAGTCAGTTAGGATTTCAAAGTAAAGGGATGTATTCCACATCGGTGCGATGTGCATTCCATTACAACAGATATCAACGAGATAGATGTTAGAATAATAACGCCAAAGTGTTAGAACAATAGCGAATATTAAAATGCAATAATGCTGTTTTCTACAGATTATTCTAAAAGCTGAGTTGATTAATGGAAACAAAACTGTTGCGGAAAAAATAGCTAAAAAAATTATATCAATAGTAAACATTCCTTTATCGTTACTTGGAAAAATTTAAATTACGACATATCATGAAGATTAAACAGTTATCTTATGCGGCAGACGGATAAGATAACTTGTTCTTTTTCTTAACGGAAATTTACGCTAATCGCTATGCGCCATGATAAGAACGTGCCCGATGGCGATGAATATCATCCGAAAAGGTGGTCGCGGCAACGGAAGACAGTAAATTTCAAGCGAAAAGAATGAAAAGACGAAAATAAAGAGAAAGAGCAAACCATACGAGAAAATCACGAACGAAGAAAAACAAATAGTTGAGAGCAAAAATGGAAAAGAATGAGGAAAAACGAAGGAGAACAGGAACGTGGACGAAAAAACATAAAGCTAGACCGAGAGACAAGAGGAAGAAATGGCGGGGCCGGTTTACGAAAGTGAATAAAAAAGGAAAACGAAACAAGAGTGAGTGGAAAGCTGCGAATGCTTGACTGCATAGAGAATAGTTACCCGACGCGGCACAATGTCGCCCCATTAATGGTCACCCAACGTAAAAATTTATTTCTCGAATACCTCTACTGTAATTTTTAAATTGTAGAGTAACAAAATCAACAAACGTAAAGGCTAGTATTTACAACACAAAGAGATCCATTAAAAGTATTTCTATAAAGAAGAAAGATTATAATAAATCAAATCTATACAGATAATAAAAAGCTTTGACCCCAAAGAGTATTTATCAAATAAGATAAGAGTATTTATCAATAATTGTTCATTGTCAAATATGATAAGTAATCTTTTATACAACTGGGTATGTTAAGTTAGCATCCCAACTATAGTACTCAGGAGTTCTGATTAGAATTCCCACTTCCTTTTGACGAGACGAAGAGTTCCCTATAGTTAATAACAAGAGTTCCGCTCAATAAACATTTTTTTTACATTTTTTAAAAATGGGGTGCTAACTTTTTAACGAAATTCAAGGTCGCATAGTTCTGATCAGCTTAACAGAACTATTTTGTGAATACCTAGAGTTCTTGATACATAAAAAACATTTTTGAAATATAATACAGTTTTAAAAAAATAGTTGAAATCTTTGAAAATTTTTTTGAGAGTACCGAGTAGTTCTGAGTAGCGTTTCTTATAGTACTCGACGAGTTCTATCGAAAACTGTAAGGTGAAAAAGCGATTGGACCAACGGTTTCTGAGATATACTTATTTAAAAATTGTATGATCTTACAAATTTAACAAATATCGCTGTATCTTACAAACCGTTTGTCCAATCGCTTTTTCACCTTATAGTTTTCGATAGAACTCGTCAAGAACTATAAGAAACGCTACTCAGAACTACTCGGTACTCTCAAAAAATTTTCAAAAATTTCCACTATTTTTTTTAAACTTTATTATATTTCAAAAATGTTTTTTATGTATCAAGAACTCTAGGTATTCACAAAATACTTCTGTTAAGCTGATCAGAACTATGCGACCTTGAATTTCGTTAAAAAGTTGGCACCCCATTTTTAAAAAATTATTAAAAAATGATTATTAAGCGCATATGTCATTAAAAATCATAGAGAACTCTTCGTATCGTCAAAAAGAAGCAGGAATTATCATCAAAACTATTGTATCTAAAAATTAATTCTTTAAAAATTTTTTATTTTTTTATTATTCGAAAATTTTTTTTACATATCAGGAACTCTAGGCAATCGCAAATTGAAGCTATTAAACCGCTCAGTCCAGCTATTCCTCGAAATTCGATAAAAAGTTAACACCCCATTTTAAAAAAATGTAAAAAAAATGTTTATTGAGCGGAACTCTTGTTATTAACTATAGGGAACTCTTCGTCTCGTCAAAAAGAAGTGGGAACTCTAATCAGAATTCCTGAGTACTATAGTTGGAGTGCTAACTTAACATACCCTATACAACTATAACATTTATATCGATATTAATTTACATGTCAACTGATTTTTATTCCATTAATCGCGAAATATGTTAAACAATAGTATCTGTGAGAACGTTTCTAAATAAATCTGTTCAAATTATTCATGCTCGCATGTCCGAATTTGTGCGATATCAACAAATTCCATTCGACAACGATGATCACAACATGAAATTATCTATGACAAGTCAATCTCTTCGGACGTGTCATTTTGTTGAGAAGCGGACAATAACTCCCTCGCTAATGATCGCCAACAGCAAAATGAGGGATATCTACAACCGCGATTGTGCGTGTTGTAACGAGCGATCAGTCACGTTTCATAAAACAATGAGAGAATGATCCGGTCATCATGTGGACGGAGAAAACCTATACAACTGCGGCGGGATATTGTTGTCAGTGTAATTAACGTCTTGATATAATATTACGTAAGGAAAACTAACTTTGACACATGATATCGTGCAAGCTGACTTTACGTCGATCTATCAGCATAGAGTACGTTTATACAAACACTCTTAATCGGGTTTAATTACACCTCTAGTTTCAAATTGGCCAATCACAGTCATTCTATTCCTCAGAGGAATAGTTATGATTAGCCAATTTCATAACTGCGAATGTTATTAAATTTGATCAAGAGTGTCCGTATAAACGTGTCATAGACTAATTTTGTACATGAATTGCGTTAAAATGTTACGAATAAAGAGATCACTTCCAGAGAAGAGAATATTCCAAAAATTTTGACCAAGACCTCAAAAAAAAAAATAATAATAACGTTCGCAAACAATAATAAATGATTAATTAAGTAAATTAAGTTGAGCGTTTGCGAAATACTATAAAGCTTGGGCATTGTTTATATCTTAATTGAATATAATCTGAAACAGAAAATGTCATTGCATTGCATTATTTCCAATATATCATTTTTATCCATTATTAGCATTTTATATCAATTAAGAGAAATGCTTCATTAAATATCACCCATAAAATATTATATCGATTAAACAGCATAACTGACTTAAATTAATATCTTTTTATCGTAAAATAAAAGTAGATATTTCGTGTATGGAAATATATATCAAATATACAAAAATAAATTTACGATCGGTTTAAGAAGTATTATAAAAAAAAAACGAAAATCGTGATTTAATATTTAATTCAATTTATATATATCTATATAATCATATCTATATAATAAAACGTTTCTGTATTCAAATCTTTACATTTGAAAATACTAAAAATATATATAAAAATCTGGATTTGCACAATCAAGATATAATAAAAAAACTACAACAATAAACTAAAACTGTGACGATGTACGAGTGAGTATCGTCAATCGCTCTTTTATATCGAGCAAATCAATTTTTTCAAATTTCTCCACAGAAATAGTTTCAAAAATATTCTTTTCTTCAAAAAGTTATTTATATTTATTCGATTAATCCAGACTCAAACAGCAAATATAATATAGGTATATATAATTTTAGAAAAATTATCGAAACATAATATATACATATTATATGATTATAAAAAGAATTTGCAATGTCTTTCTATGAAAATACGATTACAACGATTTAATTACAATTTGCGTTATTTTCGATAAAAACGTGATTAAAATTTAATTGTTAACTATCTATATTTTACCTATACATTAATTAATATCTAACATTAATAATATTTAGTATAAAAGATATAGTTATGAGATAAAATTTCTTTTTCTTTCTCTTGAATTATTACGCCGTTCAAATGTATATTCCATAAGCAGCTTTTCCGCTGCCATGACTGTATATTACGCAATTAACTTAGGAATGCAAGCTTTACCCTAGCTTTTGAAATGCCTCTAATTCCGCTATAAAATCCAATTAGAGCTTTTAATTATATACTGGCCCCTAATACATTAGAAATATATGTATATGTTTTAAATGTAACGCTTGTGTTACTTACACGTTGGCTCACATGCATATGTACTTTAATTAAGTTACACTAAGTTACCTAATGAAGGAAATAAGAGCGGTTCGTAATCCTTGTTCTTAAATCTTTTGACAGTTCTTCCTTTCCCAAAATACATATATTCAACTACAAAATGTTATACGTTGATCATATTTGTATTATGATCACTGTAATAGCATTAGCAACAGTAATATCATGCAAAAAAAATAAAAAAGGGAAGGAGGGAGGGAGGGAGGGAGGGAGAGAGAGGGGGAAGCGGAATAGATTCTTTCGTCTTAAAACCAAGTATCTTTCGTCTTGAAAAATATGAGATTGAAATCGAGTTTCAAGATGTGGGCTCAATTCTGTAGGTATACGTAAAGCTTAAAACATTCAATGATCAAACTCCTGACATTAATAAAATATACGAGTATAAATCAATATATTACGGTAATGAATGTAATGATCTACGTAATAGATTTCATGAAATAAAAAATGTCTATTATTCTCTTTCTGAGATTTTTTAAAAATCATAATTGCATAGTCTCTATTCCTTCTAATTATCCCCTATCTCCACTTATCATAAACTTAGAAATCATGTGTTCGAAGAAAGATAAATTTGTGGAATTCTTACATCCGCTTTAAATTTGCGGAAAAACAGAAAAGGCTGACGTCTATCGTGCGAAAACGTACAGAATCGACGTTGGTCAACCACATCAATCCGACCAATAAACACGATGGGGTCAAAAGTCCTTTCACAAGCACACCGGAAAAGAACGACTGGTATGTCGGAGAGAGTAAAAGAGAGACAGAGAAAGAGAGAACGAAGAGGTCGCTATTGGTCGCCGAGTGAAATGCGAACGCAGCCTTGTAACGACACGAACACTCGCTGAGGACGACTATGCGGCAACTACCTATATAGTGTGCACGTGCAACTATAACGGGCCAGCCGCGGTGTACCTGGTACACGAGCACCACAAAGGTTATCGACAGCTCGATTTCAGAGGGAGAGGACGGGTAGGATATCCCACCTGTGCGTTTCATCTGGCCATGGTCCAGCGTAATTCGGTGGCCGGCGCGGCGTTTGATAGTCCGACGCTCTCTCCGATTCCGAGAAGATAATGAAGGAATCGCCCGATGACAGCCATGCCTTTTTGCAGTTATCCCGTGATTTTTATTGGAAGCGACTAATCCTGTGCAATGCGATCGATTTCGCGTTCAAACGCGATTGTCCATTTATGGATAAATAAAAGAAAATATCGTCGTTTCTCGCTTGGTGGTGTGCTCAATATGATCACATGTAACTTTGAATTCAACGTATCCAGAAATTCGCATAATCTGAATTTATCATCGTATATAAATACAATTTCGTCGCATCTTATTAAAATTTATTACGCCCGTGATGTAACATTCAACGTATGACAAAAGCGATTCTCCACACACACAAAATTATATATTATTACATCTGTAGTTATATTAAGGAGGATTGAATTGTAATCAAAGTTTGCATTTAATCAAAGACACTTGTTAAATATGTCCCACACTAGTAATAATCAAACAATTTGTGGTACGTGCAATAATGATGCAAGATATAAGTACAATACTTCAATAGACAAAGAGATAAGTAATAAACAAGACATTTAAATTATATATTGATTGTTATAAAAATATATGTGCATCAATTTTGAGTCAAATTTTGATTTTTATAAGAAATTTTAACTGTGGAGAACAAAACATATTATTTTATTGAGAATAAATCTTAAAAAAAACATAAATAGAAAATATTTATATGTCGTATTTTATTTTAAATCATTCTTACATAATATAAGATAGTGAAAAATTTTATTTCAAGCAATATGAATTTTACGACATATATTAAAAGATATAGCTATTTAAAAAATGGAACTGGTCATCGTAAATGTTAGATAAGTCATGTAGAGTAGACAGTTGCAGATAGTTTATGACTTTGAAGTCTACCAAATCGAACTGACAAGGAAAGGCTACGCTCTGCTCTTCACCGATTTTGATCAAACTTGCAGCGATGTTAGAGGAGCCTATCAAATGAACACCTGTAAAGCCGTTTTCGGAATTATGCGAACTTAAATATAAATTTGATATAAAAATGAAATAAGAATATAAAAATATGGTATAAAGAGAAATAGAAATATATTTAATATTGTTATATTTCTATATTTTTTAATTTCTTATATTTACCATTTTAGTTCTTATTTCTTTGTTTTATATTACAAAAATATTCTAATAAAATTCTCTCGATTAATTAAAAAAAATTTTCAATTTTACAATAATTGCTAACTATCAAAGATAACAATTGCGCAATCGTAATTATGTACACTGGCTTATCGACCGCCATAATTGCAGAGGACAGAACTTCGTGGAGCGTAATGACCACTTTTCTTATTGCTCCTACCGTTTCTTACTGCTCGTGAGTGTCGCAGCAGCAAGTGTCCACGAGAGCAGTTCTTGGCTTCGAAATGATTTATACGCCCTGGCAACTGGAAAGAATTACGTGGACATTCCTTAGGTAATCTTCAAAGAACATACACTACGATACGACTTGTAAACGTACATATATAGAGACGATTAAGAGACTGCCGCAAGAAGACTTCGATGATTGAAAACCAACAGAAATGAACGTATCCATTCCAGGAAACGTGAAAAATCGTCCGCTTAATTTCGAAATGTCACGTGATATCCTCAAGTAAGATTAATTGTTCAAGTTTTAATCTGTTGGTTTTGTTCTTCGCCTACAGAATTCGTACACCCCGAAACAAATGAGCGCAATCATGGTTGTTCTTTCATAAGTTACAATGACATTATCTCCAAGGGCAATTAAATCCCCAAGCATTCGTTCTCGAAAAGTCCAATACACAATAATTAAATATTAAGTCGCAATTAACCGACACTCGCTGTAGAAAACAAATAATGATATTTAGAAAACAATAAATTCTTATTTTTATTTATCATTCATCTTCCGTTGATCGGCAAATCAAAGCGGATGAAAATGTATATATGCGCTGAATGCGACGTTGATTGGTACTATTAAACTTTTTGTTTGGACGATATGACACGCCACAAATAATATTATCGAAATTTCCACAATAACAATAAAATGACGTAACACATAATTTATATTTCCACCGCAATTTTACTATTAAATATTGCTATAAAATTATAATAATTAAGCGATAAATGTTTATCAATTTATAGAAATATTTATTGCGAGAACACAACATTGTTCACGATCAAAATAATACATAATGTAGATATACCTAATCAACAGATTGAACGTAAATAACGTACATATTTATAATAAATACAATGTACTTCGTTCAATATTAAATATCAAGAAATTGTAATATGTACTAATTTAAAAAAAAAAATTAGTTCTGGAAATAAAATTTGCTACTCAAAATAAAATTGAGATTTTTTTAAACTGTATATTTAAAAAAAAAATTCTTTTCGTGAATTCGTCACACACAAGTGACTTGAGAAAGTAATCATTCTTTAATAGTGATTCACCTCGGTGAATACTAATTAAGTACGTGACTGAGATTAATGAGCAAATTAATTATGCCCCTTCAATCGCGTTTACTATCGTCCCAATGATTTTCACGTTACCTCACGCAACCTAATACTCTAGCGGGTAATCGACGACGCCATCGATTTACCAACGAAAGTTCTCGCAATCCTTGTCTCACGACGACCATCGTAGCCACGCGTCTCTCATTAGCTCGCATTAATTATTTCGTCGCACGATATACGTATTATCATGGAAAATCGCTGTAATCTCGGTCAGACATGCAAATCTGGCGAACTTGTTAATCGCACACTCGGATGAAATAAACGTATTAACACGTATTCCATAATTTCATATAAATACTTAATTTCTTAACAACATTATGCACTTATGCGCGGATTGCATTAAGACAGAGACACCGACCCTAATTTAATTTTAACTTCAACTTCGACCTGGCACCAAAAGTTAATGAACTGTTGCGCAACATAGTTTGCAACGATTCTATAACCATTATGTTATTAAGTAAAATATATTATTTTATAGATACAAGCGGATATAACATCATTGCAATCAAAAACACAATTATTGTAATAAATATCATTGCGTTTATACATCAGCTATTACTCTGTAGCTCTTATTTTATTTTAATTTAATGTTTAAAATTAATGTAAACAATATATTTACTTCGAAAAGATTTGTTTAAACAAATTTATTTTAAATTCATATAATTTCTATTATAAAAAAATGTGTGTATATGTACAGCCATTTGTAAATAAACATTAATATAAAATATTAAATTAAAATGTTAAAATTTTCTCTTTAGCAATATCTTTGTTACGTGAAATAACTTCGAGTCTGAACTTCTCATCTCGACACGTACTTAACATTTCACGCTTTTATTCCCGTTTCTAATTAACGTCGACGCGAACAAATCGATGAAACTCGGATAACCACAAGGTTGAATTTATTCAACGTAAAACAGTAAGCACTGATTGCGACATGCGCGAATGTGCGTGCGTATTTGCGTGATGCGACAATGTTCGGCATTCGCAATCGCTGATTACAAACTGTTTGATAAAATATTATATTCAAAAAAGAGTGTGCATTTAGATATACATATTTATAAATATTGCATATCAAAGTTGTATTCTCCTAGATATTTTATTCATTATTTTTTTCTTTCAATAAAATGTTTTTTAACAAATTTTAAAATTTAAACTTAAAAAACAATATAAACAGTTTACCTTTTTGTATTTTCTTATATAATACAATAATCTATTTATTACAAAGTAAAATAAATACCATTTATAAAAAAAACAAATCAATAAAGTTTAACGATGTACTAAGAATATGGTTTACATTTTACTATAATTGTTTACCCAATCCCGATATTCATGCAATTGAAAGCAACATTATCAATCCTCATATTACGCTCCAATTTAACTTTTGTGTGTTTGTAGGAAATATATACAATATTTAATCGGTTATTCAATAATAAAATTACTTTATCTGCCCTCGGCACTTCCAGCATCCATAATTCATTAAAATTTAAAGCTGGCAGTTTCTAGCATGGTCAGAGATATTGTCAGAATGTTTGTAATTGTTACAATGTCAAAATATAAAAAGAATTTCAACATTCTGATTAAGATTATGTTCGGAATATTTGTTTTGTAAAATAACATAACTTGAATAATTTCTTAAAAGTAAAGTTTAAACATTAAATTGTTTCCTAAATGAGATTATTATTTATGAATAATTAATAATTAATCAATAATTTTTCTCGTACGTAAAGTGCCATTGACATAACAACAGATCCAAACATTTTAATGTGGTATTAATCATAGTAAAAGTCTTTCAAAATACTCCGAAATGTTTAAGTTACTTTTAAGAACATTAAATCGTCACGAATATTTATTAACACACTGTACAGTTTATTTCTTTATAAAGAAGATCGAAATTCAAACAACGCTTCAAAGTACACGCGAGAAAAAGCTTAAGAAAGTCCGGATGGGCGCTTTCCACGTAGGAAATTTTAAAAATGATTAATACGCTCGAGACGAAAGCTCAGCAAAAGCTCAACGAAGATTCCATGAATAATCGCATAAAAATTTAAGAAATATATCCAGAGCTTTGTAAACTACTTTCTCCAAAAAAATATTAAAATACTACAAAATATAAAAAGCCACAATAACTAAACTATTGCACGTAGCGATACTTTTTAGAAACGTGCAAGATAGTTATTACAGACTCATGATAAATGAGTACATAAATAAATTCTGTCTCCTAGTTATTATAACATAAAATTTTAAGAATAAATAATTAAATTATTTTTATAATTATATAAATAATTATATTATTTTTATAATTATTTAATATTACACATAAATATATTTTAGTAAAATTTTCATTTAAAAATCAAAATAGTCTCTTTCTCTATCATATTATAAAAGCTAATTGCATTTACCATTTTTTAGAATTTATTGATTTCGTTATAAACTAAAAATAAGTATCTTACATACTAATTTTCATTTTCTCAATAATTAACATCTCGAAATCACATATAATACAATATAATACGCAACATATTTCTGTTCTTTGAATTAAAACGTGAAGTATCACAGAAATTCAGGCCTTTTTTCAAATCGATCGATTACTTGACGTCTATTTTCGATATTTACGTTCATTTATTTGCTTTAATTGACTTTCTCACGGCAACATTAGAGAACTAGCAACCGCGCCGCAACAAAATAAATGCAAGCAAGAGTAGCTTAATTAGACAAGTAGACTACATAGCTATACTAACGTGATACGTTATCGGCGCTATAAGAAAGAACTGCTCTTTGCTGCAAATCCGCATTTAACCTGCTACGTCATGCGTTCAAGAACTCGCCATTACGAACCGCTGCTGGAATTTCGAGTTTAAGCGAATAGTTTGCTGTCTACTACGAGCATTTATTTACGCGCGCATTGTTGCAGAAACCTCGTGTAATTATGGTTCTGAAACTAAAACTTAAACCAAGCGCGAAACAGCTTCAGTTTTAGCTGTAAAACGCGAATCAATTAGAAAAGAGCAAATATTGTTGAACAATGAATTATTTTGATCGAACATTCTATTTAGAGGAACATAGTAACTATGAAAAGACATGATGTTCGTTCCTCTTATTTCTAAAAAAATTCATAATATAATCAACCAATAAAACAAATGAGGTAAAATAACCGCGGGCATTGGATTTTGTACAAATTATGATAATGCATCTTTTCATACTCAATTAATTACATAGACAAAATTCATTAAGAGTTTTAACAACATAATAAGTCTTCTTTTTTGGAAAAGGTAATTATAAATAAATTGTAATTGTTTGTACAAGAAACCTGCGTTGGAATCGCTTTTTATCCAGAACACAAAGTACAATGAACAAATAAACATAAAAGGATAAAAAAGTATTTCGCGGAAAAGAGTTTTACGTAAAAGCAATAAAAAACTCAATTTCGAAGATTAGTCCTTCCGCGGATGTCCCTTAATGCAAAATTGCTTCTAAGGAATTACACGTCAAGCATCCCAAAGAGAAAAATTGTAAAACAACAAAGTAAAGAATAAACTATTCCGTACAACATTAAAATAGAAGAAGAAAATGGAGAAACTGCGAACACCTAAGGGAAAAATTTAATAAAGCCAATTATTCATCAATTAATTAATAAAAGTTTTTATTCAAAAGATACTCCAGTTTTATTTAGTTTTAAACTGTAGTAATTAATATTCGTGTATTATCAGTATAAACTATAGTTTTAAACAAAAGAAAACAAAATCCGTTGGGAATTATCCGCCATATGCAGAGATAATGACAAACGAGTTCTGTTTTTGTTTAACATTATAATTTATAGCAATAATATCATATGTATATGAATGTTTTATTATTAATTATTGATTAATAATTTAAAACAAATAATATTTTAATAACAAGATTTTTATAATTGATGAATAATTGTCGGCTTTATTTTTAACTTTTTCCTTGGATTTTTCCTTGGAGTTGCAGTTTTCCTCTCCCTCCTTACATAAAAAGTACATGTAATGATATTTATCTTAAACAGCGTTTTACGTCATGTGTGACATTAAGCGTATATCGCTAGGTACGAAAAATGGTAAGTTAACTTCTATCCTAATATGCTGCAATAGTATATTCGTGTTTATTCGCAACTCCCTCTCACTCACCTCTTCGCATTATTTATAAATTTATAATATACAATATATAACTATAACCAATTGCAATTGGTGCGCTATGCGAACAGAGCGGGACGCGATTGTGATAGTGCCAACACAGCTGCGCTAAACCGACAGTTATTTCGTTTAGTCTTATAGTACTATCTCTTTTTTTTTGATAAAATTATAAACTGTATTTCAATCTATCCCTGTTACTTTCAACCCCGGTCAGAGCTGCCAGATTCCGGCTCGCGCTACACTTGGTAGAGCTTGCAGGTAGTGCAAGCCGGAATCTGGCAGCTCTGACCCCGGTGTTTCCTACTTACAACTACCTTGTGAGTATACTATAATATTATGATTGTACTAATTGTGTATCATAAAATTTATTTAAATGTTGATCCATAAAAATATAAATTCGAGAAATAAATTAAATTTACTAATTTTTAACATTATTAAATATTAACTATATTATTTATTCCATAATATAAATTTACATTCAAATAATCCAATACTTCATAAAGTTATAAAAAGACAAATCCTTTCAAATTAACCGTTAATTTTTGTGCTTTAATTATTATTAATTCTTCATGTGAATACACATTATTTAATAATCAAATATTTCATAAAGTTATAAAAAGACAAATCCTTTCAAATTAACAGTTTATTTTTATGCTCTAATTATTATTAATTCTTCATGTGCATAAATGCACATTATTTAATAATCAAACATTTCATAAAATTAATCTAAAAAAATAATGCTTTGCGAGATCTTATATTACCACAAAAGGAAAACAGAACATTAAAATTTCCATATTAAAATCTGATATGCACTATTCTCCAATTACACAGTAGTAGTTTCTTGTCGAGATAATGTAAGGCGTGCTACGATTTGTTCTAAAATGATACAACATCTTGATCCTAAATTGTTTAGTGTCAGTATTGTATTGTTAAAGAAAACTCGTTATAAGTTAAAGACCTTGCACGAAACTTGAATACTAATCATTCTTATCATACAACATATGTTTAACTTATGTATATACCATATATGGTATTATGTTATCTTATATTCTCATATTATGTAGGTATATTAGGTATTTTCATAATATTTTTAACTGATTATATAAATTCTACAGAACCAAATAAATAACGTACAATTTTATTGCTAATAGAATATTTTAATTTTAGATTTAATTATTGAATAGGCAAAGCTGTTTATACAAGGTTAATTTGAACAATTAAAGAAAAATTGTTGTAAAAAAACTTATATAATATATCTCTACAATATGAAAGTAATAACAGTAAAAAATGAACATTTTCATGCAAAAGTTATTTAGTTAAAAATTAACAAGACAACTATCGCTGTTAGTCGGCAATGTAAACTCAATTAAATCATACGCAATGAACCCATACTGGTGATACTATTATATCTGGATTAATTCATTAATGCCATACGATGCAGCTAATGTCGTCCATAATGATGCTACTAGTATGCTTACATGATGTCTGACACGTATGCGATATTCTATCTATACTTTTTGTTATCTATTTTTCACAAACTATAGAATTAAAATTAATTCTGTATACAACATAATTCACATCAGATTTTAAAATAGAATTCTATTTAAAAACTTATATGCATTTTAATATATAATCTATATATATGTGTATTCTCTGATTCAAATATTTTTTCTATTACTATATCTATAAATAAAATTATAATTAAAATTATATCCTCAATTTTGATATAAATTATACATTGTTTATAATAAACTTTAACTACTTAATCGATTTTGGAATTTAATTTAATATTTCTTAACGTACCTAAATATATTAATAATTTTATTTGTTTATAATTCTATTTTTTCTTCTGGATTGCATTGTACTGAATCTCGCAAGATTAAAGTCAATAATTTTAAGAATATTGCATTTTTTGATACATTATCTTCTCGCAGTTATTTATCTTTTGCTCAGGTACTGTTGATCGTAAACGAAATCCTGTGAAGATTTTTCACACGACAAACATGTCTCGCGTTAGAGTATTCAATCCACTATCTATTGCAAAGGTTAGCCAAGTGGTTTACTTTGTTCGACCCCTATTTCGAAACAATTTTCATTCAATCTCTTTATATTTGCAAATCTAAGTTTTTCCGAATCATGTCTGCAGAAAATTTCGAATAAACACTTAACCTTCGATATCCAGGATAAAGTGTTATAGAATTTTGTGCAATAATTGCAAAACTAACAGCGCGTTTTACTTCAATCAAGAAACACTTTTAACTTCTATTATCAACTTTAACTTTTTTGTTTTTTATTCTCAACTTTTTTACGGATAAAATCATTAATATAAAAAATATCCAACAACATTTCCGTAAAATTTTTATCTAAAAACGATAAATGCAAAGTTTGTTTTAACTATAGTGGTTCAATGAACTTTAAAGAGAAAATTTTTTAAATAATCAATGCTTATTCAGCGGAAAAGAGCAATTTTGCACATTTACTGTAAGATTCTTTAATATAATCGGTTTATACATTTAGATCCAATGAAGAATTAAGAGCGAAACTAATGATATTATATAGAATTTTACAACAATTACAAAGCTGATTTTTCTGCTAAATACAGTTATTGTGTTCAAAAAAAGATATAATTTTATATATAAAAATATCCTAAACTATTAAGAAGATTTAAATAAAAGTTATTAACTGCGTTGGGAAGTAATTTCATTATTTTCTGACAGTAGGAGAGTTAATCTTTATTCTCCACTTTTTTAACAAAAAGAGCAAGTGCTTTTTCCTTTATCCTAAATCCTCTCCGTCGCAAAATACAAAGTACATTGTGCCACTTCGCGCTCACATGTGTATGCGTATGCGTATGTGTGTTGTAAACGAACTCGTTCAACTCGCGAATTACAGATAAAAGGTAACTCCGAAGCTCATAAAGGCCGACCACTTCCACCTTAATCCGAGTCGCAGTAGCGTAAATGGGAATTAAGAAGGAATCTTGGTCGATCGAGCGTACAGATAAGTAGCCGATTGGAAGCCGAAGGAGAATCGAGGAGAGCGTGGAAAACGTAAGGCGCGTTGGGTCTAAGTACGAAGGCTGCAGGCGAGCGATGGGATTTGTTATAAGCTCCCGACAGAGAAGAGGTAATCTGACCGTCGTCGTCGGTTTATAAAGGAGCACACAGGAGCACGTTCCTTCACTCACCCTCACCTCTCTCCCTCTCTTTTTCACAGAACTGTCCTCCTCTTTCTCCATTCTGTCCTGTCTTTCTTCATCTCCTTTTCCACCATACCTATTCTTCGAGCACGTGCAAAACGATTTTCCACCGTCCGGAAAATCGGCAGTAATAAATACCGGTAGCGGCGCACATTGCCATTGTTGCCTGGATCCCTCGTCAAACAATAGGGCAGATAGATAGGTGGAGTCGCGACTTGAATGCAATGGGAGGAAAATCAGAGTGCCGCAAGTGCATGTGCGTTTCACTCGTCCGAGCCGGCGTTGTTTTTCCCGAGAAAACGATCTAGTCGCGTTCTTTCGATGCCATCGATCGTGAGCGAGACGCGTTCGTTTCTCCCGAATGGCCACTACGAAACGTCACCGAGGTATAGAAATGGTATTTCAAGCCATTTGCGTTCACTGTTACGATGGTTTGTTGATTATAAAAAAACCAGGGATTTCCATAAAATTTCATTATATTTGAAAAAAGCTAATATAAATTTCATTAATATCTTAATAAATAAAATATTTTTTTCAAATTTTTAATTTACAATATGATAAATTATCTATTTTATTAAAATACATATCACATAGATAATTTAATTTACATAAAATCTCTCTCTATCTCTCAATGTATAAAATCATACATTTTAAAGTAATAATAATTAAATTTCTCATTTATTTAGTATGCTTATGAATGCAAATGAATTAAACCCATATTCAAGCCATTAACTCTTATATGTCGAAATACCCAGAAATTTCGCACTACGTCAATACAAACTACTCGGCGATATTCACTACGGAATTTCACATGCTACAAACTAGTAAATGGTTCCCTATTATTTCTTAGATCTTTAAGACCACCACACTTACTCTGGCAATAGTCTAGCGTATCTATCAACGTTTTCCTTTTTCTACAGAATGAGTAAAAAGTATTCGACAGGTAAAATATTTCGAAAACAAGGTATTTGCGGGAAATTGTTAACGTTTCAACAAATGCATCATACAGCAGTAATAATATATTCATTTGACTTTGAGCATAGGTATGAAAGAACTCCCAAAATCAACTTTAAAATTTTAAACAGGAACCCGCATTTTTTATTCAATATTCTTGTAGCTAACATTAAGACCTTTTTAAAGTGCTAACAAAACTTCTTTTAGTTAGGTACTTTTCGAGATAAATATTTAAATAGAAGCCATTAAAATTTTAAGTAATTAAAGTGTTCTTCCTTAATTTTCGAATGCATCGTTGTATCCTTGAATTGATAATTAACGATAATAAACGCAAAATAGGATTGCGCATCATTAAAGCAATAAGAATAGCCACGAGTTAATTAGATACAATTCTGACTTGATAATTTTTATCTTTTATAACTACGCTGTTCTATATACATTAAAATTCTCTCTCCCTCTCCACATACATACATACACACGCGCGCGCACACACATGTGTATGTATATACTCTAAATTATATTTATAAATTAAATAATACTTAATTTATTTTCCAGAGTCTTGTAATTGCTTTATCTTTACTATCACAGCAAAAGAAACGAATATAACCTATATAAGATTTCTTCTTGCAGTTCGTGTCAGAAATCCTAAAAGTAACTCGAGCCTTTCCTTCTGTTCCTTTCTGTAATTTATTTACAATATTCAAAGTTTTGAGAGCTACAAGCTACAAGAGTCAGTGTCAAAAGCGACTTATCAATCAGTAATCTAGCAAATCCTCTGTTGATACAAAGATCCGCAAAAAACCGAGACACGTTCTTTACAAACTAGCGACACATTCGGATCTCCACTTCTACCTGTCGCTATCCTCCCGCCTCTTCACAGGCTTACACAAATCCTAACGCTGAGCTTACTCTGTGGCCACCCTTTTTTCACTGCGGAAAGAGGTCTCACCGCTCTGTTCTCCCCGGTTTTTTGTAGTTCATCCACCCCGCCCTTTATATACGTGTAGTTGGTAACGAACCGGTTAGCATTTCTATAGGAAATCGAGAACGACGAGGGTGTAGCGCGCCGCGTCTATTCGTTGTTCTCGTGTTACGGACGAACTCGTCAATAACAGAGCCATGGTTGCGGATCGTATCGCGCTATAGCAAGCGAGAGACCTATAGTTGGTTGGCAAGAACGGATATTTTCTTCCTTTGGCGGTGTGGGAAAATTGGCGCCGCGGGAAAATTGTAGCGTCATTACTTCTAGCAACAACTTCCTTCGTGATATAACCTATTGTTATCTAAAAGCAAGCACGCTTGCTTATCGAATTGACGTTTGAACCTTTTTCTTCGACATTTAATTTCACGCCTCTTACAAAACTCGAGAACAGCTGGGACAACAATTCACAATGCCAATAATCAAATAAAACACAAGGTTATATAATCAATATAAATTCATAAATATTACATTTTTTTTTTGTTCATATTCATTTAAATTTTAGCTTATATTTCTCGCATTTTGATTGAAATTATTTGCTTTTAAAAATTTGAAATATTTCAAGAGCATTCTCCGATTTAGGCTGTTACTTCATTGAAATCGTTAAATTAATTAAGATTGGACTTGCACATTTTAATCGTCATTTTTATTGTTTCTCTCAGTGCTTTTCAAACAACTAACAATGCAATTTATTTTCATGCTGTGTTATAAAAAGTAAAAGACCCACTTAAATGTTCCACTAATATCGCAACTTGCACGCGTCGTGAATGCATGAATACGCTTCGATACTACGAATTCTGAAACGTACACGTATCACAAGGCGCTTTAGTTAGTTGACCGTTCCGAATTGGAGAGACTTTTACACCGATTGTCGCCATGTGCTTCGTCTGAAAGCGCAGCACGTCGCGGAATCGCCTGGGAACGTATCCTCGTTCTCGCAATCCCATTGATAATGTGCTGAATGTGAGATATTCCGCAATCCATAAAAATACGATTTTTGTAGGAGCTTGCCACGATTTCGTGCGCGGTAATAAAAATAAAACGTTCCTACTTGGTACCAATATCTAACGCCGTTGAAAGTTTAATTGAATATAAAGAAATCGTTATTTCTTCATTGATCCTCATTGATCCTCTTTTAACCGTGATCGATACTTTATTCTTCTGGAAATTGCAAGTAATAGTCATCATTGACTTCACAATAGGGTGCTTATAATTGTAACATTTATAATGGTAACGATCACATTCGTTATGTATAACGATAGAATAATGCTATCTTACTTAGGTACTTTATTTACCAACACTTATTCCCTTTCACATTTCGACTCTTCGAAAGATGTCATTTAATAAATCCAATCAACAATATTAATTATATTCTGAGAAAAAAAAAGATTTAAGCAATGTTAAATTGGAAACTGTGATAAATATTTTTTTCGAATTTATTATTCCAATATTTTAGAAGTACATTTTCTGAGATACGAGCAAAATAAATTTTGAATACTCTTGTTGAAATTTCCTAATCGTTCATCAAGAAAAACTCCAACAAAACTTCTATCATTTTCCTATTTTAATTCGTCATTTTTGTGCACATCACAAGAAAACAGCCAACTAAATTCTATCTTAGTCTGAATGATTCATATAATCTTGGCAATCCACGTATGAAATCTCTTTGACAAAAAGATAAAACGACCATGTCCGACATGTCATCCTCTATATCCATCAGGATGAAATAAAGAGGACTGTTGCTAGAATGGGTTAGTGTATGATTAAAAGCACGTCGCAACAAAATCTACGAACGTCATATCGCTTAAATCACTGCGAAGTCGGATTTTACGGACGAAATATTTTATCTTGTAAATTTTCAAGCCCAATAAATCAAAACGCACGAAAAGTAGTACTTGTATTGAAACTACTCACGAAATGCATAATCTCGAGTAATAATAAAACATCGGAAAGTCAAAAATGATTCTGATGAATCGAAGCAAAATCTTTGATATTAAAAAAGAACGAAAAGAGCGACAGTTTGGAACTTATAATATTATAAGAAAAATCACATATTAAATCTTATCCAAATTTAAAAATGATATCAAGTCCCTATCTAAATCTTCTATGAATTACATCCATAGTGATTGAGCAGAATGTAAATTTACTCTTTGACTTCCTAGCAAATGAACCATTTAAATATTAAGTATTCTCCTCCGGCATTGAAGGGTTAACAATTCGATGCTGCATAATTTAGTCTGCAATTGTCTAAAGTGTAATTTACTCGTAAATGTACGTGGTAGCGAAATATGTTCGAAATTGTAATAAAATAGAAAAGAAATGTAAAATGCATTTGTAAAATTTAGCACAACGTAATTTACTATACTTTTTAAAAAATCTATAGAAATAAACTTTAATCTTTTTTCTTTAAGATTAATTTTTTTTCATTACTGTATTGATTGAAGTTATATAAATTCCCGATTATAAAAATAAAAATAAATAATATTTATAATATACACTCGCTACACACAAAATTTAATTTTACTTCAAACTTAATTTTAGATATACAGAATAGCGCATAAAATGTTATAGCATTTCATTATCTTATTTAAATTATACAGATTATATATATAATTGTGGAGTATTTAATTTTGATTTGTGAAGTTATATCTTTTCCACAAAGTACAGCATTTATTCATACAGTTGAGAAAACCGATACTCCACAAGTTTCAATAAGATAATTAACCGCTATAACATCTCGTATGCCACCTTATATGTATATCTACCTCTATTGAAAGGATTATATATATACACTATTCGTACGCGTAATAGATTCACGCGACATATATGCGCACTTCAAGAAACCCTATGATAGCATTCATGTCACATTTGGCTATAATTCAAGAAGCATATAGGTAATACATTATCCATGATGACAACGCAACTTATTTTCTAGCGTCTTTCATATAATAGGTACAGCAAGTAAAATATTCTTTCAGTGTATCTATTCACTGTATATTTTTCTATTTTTGTAATAAAATTTTTTGTAATAAAAACTGGCATATGCCAATAAGTAATCCATTTACCAATTTTCTTTGACAATTATTTTCTTTCAAACGATTTACTAAAAATATATATAATAAAAAGTAATACAGTTTTTTCGTAACTCACTATATTGTTGCTGTAAACTTTTTTTAATTTAATATTTCAATTAAAATGAATTACATTAGTTTATAGCAAAATAGTTCTTAAAGTTGTATAAAGAAAAACAAATAAAGTGATAGAATTTGCAAAAAGGTTAAAAGCAGAATCGATAAATTTTTATCAATAAAAATGAGGAAAATCAACGAGTATTCACTCGACAATATTCTTATCGTAATATTTCCATAATCCGATGAGAAGCGGGTCACTCGAATCGTAAGCTTTACCTGAATCGATGGCTCGATGCCGCATCGATTCAGTTCATACGAATATTTCACGAAAGCCCCGGGAATTTTTTCGTGGGATAGAGGAAAAAGAGCGCGTCGAGCGGAAGGAAAAGAAATAATGTTGAAAATTCATCGATCTACTTATATTCCGGGATTCGGTAATACCTCCTCGCATTTTTGACGCGTTCACCATTCGCTAGGAAAGTATTTCTTCCAGGTTATCTCATCTACGAACAGCAATACCGGATACGGAAGGATTTAGCAGATTTCTAAATTCACTTACGTTTGTATATATAAAATGTATTTATTAATTCTATCCACTTTATAAAAAATTAAAGATTAGATATTCTTATCGTTATACATATGTATATAAAAATTAAATTAAAAAATATGAAAATTAAATTTTTATTTCTATTGATAGAAGTTTATTGGTTCTACTTTCAAACATTTTGTGGGTCTAATTGTTTATAATGTTACTGCAAGTAAGATTTATTTATAGAACAGTAAGAATAAAAATTGTACAACTAGAAAAATAAAAATAAATAAACTGTATACACTATTTATAAAAAGAATCATATAAAAACATCGTGCTTGAATGAGATTGCAGAGGAATTTATATTCTAGAAACAGAAAAACCTAAATCTAAAATAGTAAAAATAACTCAGACGGTAAAACATAATATTTCACTTCCACGACATTTTCGATATAAATCACTTTCTACCATTATTTTAACTCTTTCTGCTTTTGCGCGCAAACATGGTAAGATCTGATAGAGGGACCGCAAACTCAAAGAGACAAGAGCAGAATTCATATCACGATAATATGCCTTTGTTCGTCTTGAAGTAATTATACGTACAAACGAACAAACGAAAGAAATAATAGGCGATATGTGTGTGCTCCTCTTTTCTACATCCATCATTGAAAATGACCACGAGCACAATCCGTTCATTTCTACCTCTCACATCGAAGCATCCTCTGCGAAGCATCTTCTCGCGGCTCCACCCTTTCTCCGTAAACGCCCCGTCGCGTCGTGACTGAGAATTGAATTGGCAACGACTCAAAATGCGACAGGAATACTCAGAAGGGATGACAAAGAGGATTGAATCGACACACTAGTATACATAGGCGCAATACAGATAGACGAGACGTATTCTACTATTGTTAAACGCTAATTTTACAGTATTTTACACATATTTCTTTTAAAGCAGCCTTTATCGATAATTAATATAATATCGATTTCTCTTAAAATAGAATACGAAACAGATATCAAGAAACTAAACAGATATCAAGAAAGTAATTGTACAAAAAGCATTGTTCTTAATATCGTGTATATAATACATATATATATATACATGTATAATAAAATTTACAATATTCTCTAAAAATATTAAATAAGTATATAGAGCGTTCATGTATTATTAATTTGATCACTTTTATTAAGAATATCATCTGCAACGATACAGTATTCTATTATTCAAAGAAAATATGTATAGAATAATAAAAAATAGTTATTTTTATAAACTATTCATTCCTCTTCAACCCTACTATCTCAATTGTTTACTTTCTTACATTCTTGAGATACTTTCACTCTAGAAATTTAGATACTAGAAGCATCACAACGATTATGAAGATGTTCAAAAATAGCGCATCGAAAGAATTTAATTATTTGAGCTCACAATAAGAGGAGAAGGCAATGCTCGATACAAGATATTATATCTCATCAAGATATTATCAAGATTGCGTTATTGATTGAGGATTATATCTATAGTCTATAGTTTACTTTAGGATGGCCAAGCAATTCCAGAACAATAACAGTAATTGTGAACCAGTTTGTGTGATACACATTTGGATAATCTTTTGAATGAAGATAAATTATTTTCTTTAATTCCCGTTCGGATAGCTACACGATAATACCATACCGGATATTATATCATATTGCAATGCAATAAATATAATACATCGATAACAGATAATGATAAATATATAAATTTTTCCTCCTAGTAGTTACAGTTCTTTCGCATGAAGAATGGCTTTTATGTTTTTAATTTATTTAATACACATTCATGAATAATATATAAATTATAAATAAAACATTAAAACGACTGTATTTCCAAGAAATGTCTACTATGTACTGTGGCAATTAAGCACAAATGCACACAAGTGCCGACTATTTTGTCATTATGTCATAGTAACAAGTCAGTCGAACGTTTAAAAAAAACCTTAACAGTGTAATTGCACACACATAAATACGATACATTTTTTATTGTTTTTCATTAACGACACAATATATATAGGATGGAGTTGACTAACAATAAGTTGTACTGACGGTTAAATTGTACCTCCATTGTATTTTCTAAACAAAACATTTTTTTTTAAATCTAATTTAAATTCTATAATATTTAATGTTTATTTTCGCAAAATTATCGTTTTGTTTTATTGCCAATGAGCCAAAATTTAAGTATAGAAATATTCTGATCTCTTCAGAATTTTTGTTACAATCATGTTTAAAACGTTAGGAGGTACGATATAAGCGACTTCCCCTTAATAGTTTTTATTTTCCATGTGCTTTTGCTTCATATATTCAATATCCTCAGTTTCATGCAATACTTAACTCATAAGCTAATTTTAAAGCATATAAATATATATTTTCGAATCTCAATAAAATAATTAATATAAATAAAATAAAATTAGGTATGAAAGAATATATAAAAATATATTGTATGATAAATAAATCATGCAAAAACATTATATTTTTATTCAATTCACTTTTTTATTAACAATAACAAGAATTTTTCAGAAACAAAATTTATTTTTGGCAATTGTTTTTGGTATTATTATTTTTAAGAAATATACGTGTTATCAAAATAACTTGTTCATAGTCTTTAACAAAATGAGCTATGTATGAACCGATTAATTAGCAATTCAGAGTCGTCAACATTTCCATCATTATCGAAACGTCAATTATTGCGGTGTCGGAGTGGTCAGTAGTTCAACAATAATTTGACGCATCAGCTGAATTTCATCTGTCTGCAGATAAATTGGCAACAAAAACATCTTACCGTGAACATTTACCGTAACATCGTGCGTCGATTTACAATACAGTCGACTAATTGATCGATGCGCTCAAAAGAACGTAGCATCAAATCAACGAACCAACAGGAAATGAGGCATCGATCGTTATATGTAGGTGCATATAGGGCACGTATGCGCTGCTAATGTTGCGCAATTATTACAAGCGTAATTGCGAAGGATCAATCGCGGATACGAACGAGAATTTAGATCGTCCATATCTGACTGATAATTAATGTATAATAATGTAAAAAAAAATCATGTATTATTTTAAAATAAATTTATCTCTGTTCGGTAAAAATTTCGCTTATAATTTTATGTTTTAATAAATTTTGTTCTTAAAAAATTCCTGTCGCATAATTAATAAATGTTCAAAATAAAATATGCATCTTTCTTAAAAAAACTTCCATAATTATACAAATTATAAACTGTCCCAGAGTAATTAATGAATCAATAACTCACCACTCGACTTCTCTTTCATAATTTACTTGGTATGAACACTTACCTGTAACAAAAATAAACATAACATTAATAAAAAAACCTTAAAAAATTTTGTTTTATTATCTGTATTATATATTTCACTCGTTATTTAATTCCGCATTTTATCGTAACAAATGCTCGGTGTCAACGCTATAAATCTAAAAACAATAAATCCAAAGCGCAACAAATACCATGTGGAGCTCAAGTAAACGGTACCCGGATTTTCGAAGAAAAATAAATGGCAGGCATTGTCTCAAGAAGAAAATCCCCTCAAGAGAAACGTTATCCACTATTGCGAAAATAAAGCTCACGCGATCGTTGCCAAACCGGTAGTCGAATTTTGCGGATACCTATAAGTGACGAATCCGCATTTCTGGCCGAATTCACAAACCGTTCAAGATATTCTGGTGCGCGCGCTAAATATAAAATAAATATTTTCAATTTAATTTTGAGTATGCGTCTAATTTCGAATATACATCAAGAGAAAAATTTTTTGATAGATATATTTGAGACGATAATTACATATGTTACCATAATAAAATACTACTAAAAATACCAAAAATTCTCTCAATGTAATAAAGTTTTAAATACATTTTTAAAGAGCCGCAAACGGAAAAAACGTTATAAAAAGTATCATTATTTTCGGTTGTGGCAACATCAAATAAAATTATATAAAATTAAATGAAATCACGTGGGAAAATATTTTAGATAGTGGTTACCCCTTCGTAATCGCCACGGAAAAAATGTTATTTATTTAATGACAAATAATTTTCCTCATTATATATACATATCATTTGGTAAAATAAACGATTTTATCTAATATTTCTTGTATATGTAATTATTGGATTATATATCGGAATTTCATATAAATTTTATAATGATTTCAGGGACTTCGTCCTACGATTATATTAAGTGATTACCCCCTCGGGCGATAAAGTATTTAATTTTCGATTAGCTCGAATATTAATTTTAATATGTTTTAATTATTTGCAAAAGATTATCACAAGCAAACCATCTAGTAATTAAATATTCAAATATAATATATATCGTTTTATTATTAACCCAGTAAAAAAATTATAAAATATAATTATAGTAGATCTTGGAATAACTAAACACAACTAAAACTTCACAACTGCGAAGACTGGAATCACGAACACATCTGCACGCACTATATGCTTCATCTCGTTTCATTTGCTATTCATTAATACCCCAAGGCTATCGCAAATACAAATAACAGACACAATACTGGGCCCTGTTCTCTATTTATTCTGGACCTTGGCTCTGCAAACTATTCTCATGACACCTCAGTTATCTTCTATTATCCCTATATTTCCATTCTTAAAGATTGTATTTTGCACATAATCTTTTATTTAACAACTGCAATTTTTGCAAGTCTAAAATGTTGTTACATCTTAGGTTAAAAATATTATATTTTAATATTTAAGTGTAAATAAATATAAGATATACCTAATTACTTATAAGAATGAAAAATATTATAAATCCACGTTCAAAATAAAAAAAAACAGCATTAAATTTCAAAATGTCGTAGATTTTACAACCACTCTTTACCAATTTAAAGTCACTTTTTTCTTAAAGAGGATATTCTGATAATAATAATCTGATAACAATAACTTTGAAATGAGATAAGCAATTAGAGTTTAAAAGTTTTTTTATAAAATAAACTTTAAAAGGACAAATTCCAAACAAACAACAACAAAAATCATATTCTTCACTTAAGTTCACAAGTGAACTTTAATAAAATTTAAATTTAAAGTTTTAAAAAATATAAGATATTGAAAAAAAAGAGAATTAAATTAAACGATAGCTTTTCTCAGCTGATGAGAAAAAGATCGACCTCAGACTAGTTAAGAAACTTGCTGTTACCGTAGAAAAAACGTGTAGTAGTCACTAAGTAAGTAGTGAAGCATCCTATATAACTAGACTGAATTGCGATTACACGTGGGACAATTTAGAAAAATGTTTCACTCGAGTTTCTAAACGTTATTTAAGATGAACAGCAAAGCTTCTAGGTAGCGGTTTAATTGACGGCTAATTAAGCGGAACCTTCATGGGCGATTAAACAGCACTCACGAGCGACGGGCACTTCTACGTACAATTCCCTTGGACATTTGTAACATATTATTAGATTGTTCATGTTTTGTGAACCAGTCCCAGAGATGCTGACAGTTCCCATAGTGAGAAACATGTGCGCTAATGACGAAGGAGTTAACATATAACTATAACCATCCAAACTAATTGACTATCAAATCTACATTGCATGTACAGAATCTCTCGGTATTCCATATGGATATATGCAGTTTCAGGAAACCACAAACTGAGATTTACCTTCGCGTGTGACCACGGAGTATGAATATAATCAATGTTGCAATTGCATATTGATTGTAATTATAATATTTACGATTAATATCCACTTTACGATTACACTTGTCAATAAGCAATTTTGATACATAATTTAAGGAAAAACTAAATAAATATCCTCATTATTATTCTTTGGCGTGATTAAACAGTCAAATCAAATTAATTTTTAATAAGCCAAACTAATTCTTCAAAGATATCAAAACGTTTGCAAGTTATCACCGTATCTTTATCCATTGCTAATACCATTTATATCAACTTTTAATTAACTATGAATATAAAGTGCAAGCTGCCATGTACAATGATTAAATTATAAGCATTTTCACAATCAACTTCAAACGACACCAATCCCTATTTCTCCTATTTCCGTTCCTTTTTTGTAAGCTACTCCAAAATAAAAATTTTTTAGTGAAATTATTATTACAACACACACTTATTTTTTGTCTCTTAAGGTATATATTTTTAATAATTCGTAATAGATTTAATAATTCTTAATGCATCTGAAAACTTTAAAAATAAAAATTATCCAGATTATTAAACACAAAGATAAAGCTTGCTTAGCATATTTCCTTCAAAAATACAATATATAATTATATTATATTGTTTTCTTATTTAAATATAATTATTTTATTATAATTATATCTATATATGCAATAAAAAATAAATAATACATAGATATACATATACTTTCACTCTTATTCGTTATTTTCCTATAAATCATGCCAGACTCTAACCGTTAAACCGATAAAGAAAAATGACGTGTTCAAAGAGTATTAATAAAAAAAAAGGATTATATTTTTCCGCAGTGCGATTGCATTTTGTTTATTTTTTTAGCACGATTTTAAGATATCTTCAACACGATCAGAGTTATCCGCATCCGACAGTTCGGGGAGGCGAGATAGTCCGCTTTTCATCGGTTTTCATAGCCGTGTACGAAACATCCCCTCCTCTCTAAATACTGTGAATACTGTTCCTCGGGTCGCGCACAACGAGATCGCGTAGACTCCGTTTATTAGAACTTTGTAAAGGCCGCTGCCGTAACCTCGCAGTCTCATCAACGCGTGACGTGATAAACGAGCACAGCCGCCACGGTGAAAGTCCCCCTAGCATCGTCGTCACTCGGGACTTCTCACATCATGAGCGAGAAGCGAAGGTCCCGTGAAACTTCAGGAACATAAAGCGCGCCAGGAACAGTACAATTTCCGGCTGTACTTCTCGGCCGCGCGTTTTTCAGGAGGAAACACCACCGACGATGGTCACGACGAAGGAACTCGGCAAAAAAAAAAAACAAATAAAAAAAGAGGCTGAAACAGTGCTGCCTGATGTTACGGTAATCATAACCATAATGCAACACGGCAAAAGTGCGTGTCGTATCCTGAAGTTGAGAAGCATGCAAAATACAAACGCGTAAACACGGTGCATATTTAAGTAGTTTTTATACCAAAACATAAACTGCTTATATAAAATTCTAACGATTTTTCTTACAACACAAATGTTATGCTATTTATCCTCAAAAGTAATCGTCAAAAAACATACGTTTACTTCAACTTGATTTACTTTGTAATTTGAAGAGTTTACGTTCTTTTAAATACTATTTTACAAATATATTAAAATAAAAACGATTTGTTATAAATATTTCCTTTCACTTTTAAAATAACTGTTTTTTTATGGAAAGAAATAAGTTTAGAAATATAATTCTTTACATCAACATATTATTTTATTGTAGTGGTCTAAGTAAGCTTTCATAGAAATGATCTCCCTATAAAAGTAATCACAAAATGTTCAATCTTTTACACATTAGGTAAGTAACTTAGCAATTCCAACTTAATTAATGTTAAAATAAATAGTAGTTAAAATATTATTAAGTCACAAAAAGATCTCTGAATGTTGCTCACAATGTATAATATTTTATGAAAAGGAAGAATTTTGATCATAAAAGATTAAATTTATTCCAAATTAGTATATATTAACATGTAAAAACTTCTAAAACTGTTAGAACTAATTATTATTTATATTTTAACGCTACCATGTAATTCGCAATAATGCGAAAATATTCATTTCGTATATATCATAAGAAAACGTCAACTATATTGATCAATAATGAAACAGACTGTTTTGCTTCTCTGTCACCTCGCGGTAATTTATGAACAACCTAGCGGTTCTCTTGTTGCGATCATCAGCAAAATGTATCATTTGTGATAATTCTATTATACGGACAATAATTTACCGCCAACAGGTGACCTATTAATAGCTTATGTCTCTTTAATTATTAGCTCATGCATATCGTTAAAACGTTACAAACAAACGTATAATTCACCGCTTGATAATTGTACCAATCGAACAACGAAATTGCACTGTTTAACTAGAAGAGATGTTGCATATAATCAAAGTTAAACCAATGCATCTGATCTCTGTCACGTACAAACTCAAAATTTATATATAATACATACTCATTTAAACTGAATTTCTTTGTTACTTTATCGGTTCTTTGCCCTTTTTTATATACATTGTTTTATACTCACAAAGCCTTATTATATAACCTTTATTATATTTATAATACATATATTATGAAGTAAAAGATACATATAATATAATTATAATATGAATAATTTTGTATGAAATGTTTTACTAATGTAATGCAATTACGCGACATATTCTCTATATGTACTATAACTCTCTCTTATAGTCTTGGCAAAGATGAGCAGGTAGTTACAAACGCAAGTTGTTCGTTCGAGATCATGTAAAATGCAAAGAGAAGATGAACGCTCTAAGGCATTTCGTACAAAGTGCCTCAAGGGTCACGTACTTTCTTTTACCCTGCAGATACCTCAGCAAATTTCGAGTAAATTTTTCCTTAGCAAAAATTTCTTTTGAACATCAACTGTTATCACAGCTCTTCTGTTTTTAATTATTAATCGCCTAATAACTAGCATTTAATTTATAACTTTGTTAAAATAAAATGTCCACTTGAAGAAACTGCTTTCAATTCAATAGATAATTAATATTTTAACAGAAACAATGAGTTATTAAGAACAACCGTTAAACTTGAAAAGAAATTAATCTCAGTTCTACTTTCTCAGGATTCCAAGGAAGTGTAAAGGTGATTCCATAAATGCCACATCAGAAGAATATTCTACAAATCTACGTTGACGTATTGTAATTTTTAAATGATTTAATATGCTAATTTTATATGATGTTATATTGTTGAAGTGAAATATTAAACTTTCCTTTCATATTTCTTTCCTTATTCATAATGTAATTTCCCTATTTCGTGAAATATCTTATGCAACTATTTATCATAGTAAGAAATAAAAAGTAATATATTAATTATACATATATTGTTTCCTTATTTCAAAAAATGTATATTTAACATAAGTTAACTTATGTTATTTTGATTTCTCCTTAAAAAAAACCAACTTTTTTTAACGATATCTTACAGAATCATGACAAAAATCCAGAATAATTTAAAAAATAACACAACTCGAAATATCTTCAATAGTTTGTATTCTCACGTTATAATCTAGCTAAAATGACTCAAAAATTCAAAATAAAATAATTTCTTCTTCAAACTTCGATCACCAGACCGTCTTAATTGTAATTGTTCTCTATAGAAAACTTTTTTTTATTTATAAGAACGACACTATAAAATATTTTACTGTTGAGACAAAGTATTATGATCACTTATATATGAAAATCTCTCTATCTCTGTCTCCGCACATTTTATCAGAAAACAAAATCATTATATGTAAGAGGAAAATAACTTTTTAACGCTCACACAATACGAGTGTTCGCTGTTGGGAGAGCACAGGTGTGAATGCGTCTTAAAATTCTTGTCGACGCGAGCGTAGTTCACGGTACCGTTCGCGCGTGCGGAGAAAGTACACCTCGAGGTAGGATCGAGGCACAAAGTTCACTGGGTTCATCGTTAACTACGTCCACGGAACGGTGAAACTTCGTAACTTACCGGTGGCGAAGTTCCACCAGCAAACTTTTCGCGTCCGAGAATCACTTTGTGTATGCCCGCCCGCGCTTCAGCCCTTTGAGAACGCGGGTACGAAAGAGCATCGGTTCAACATACCTATACCGCTACCCGCCGAATGCATTCACCGTTTCATCGGTTAAATTTTCTGTTTGCATAGCCACGTCCGTTACTTTAGTCGCGCGAAGTTAACGAATCGAACTTCCTCCTCTTATTTTTGCGAGACACGTCGCGCCTCAAAGAAGGAAAAACGTACTGCGCTCCAAACGCTTGTGATTCTTTTTCACTTTTAGCACAGTGTGTTTCTACGAGAATAGAATAAAGGCCATAAGTATATTTGGAAATATTCGTAAAACAATTGTATTGTTAAATATCTCGCTTGACATACATAAATTTTAGTTAAAAGCTAAACATAGGATAACATTACGTCTGTATACTATTTTCGAGAGAAATATTTTTAAAAAACATTTTACATACGAATTGAAAATTCATTAATTTTGAAATACAGCATTTCAAGTAATAAAAATTAAATAATATTTTCAATCAAAATAGAAAAATAACAAGCTGCTCTTATTGAGCAGCCCGCAATATACTTTTATCAGTGAAAATACATACAGTCGGTTATACATATTTTGCATTACAAATATCAAAACAAAAATTTTCGTTCTGTTACAATCTGCTTCCTCAAACCGACGATATATGTCGGCCATGTATCAAACGCAACCCGAAAACGAATCGGTAAATTTACATTTCCCTCGCCCGAAATTGCATCTTTATTTTCAATCACGGGCAAAATCGGGACAACTGCCAACAGACCGCCATAACTTGCGATTTCGAGTGTTACATCGAATCGCACGTTGCACCCATAATTCACGTTTCACACCGTCCCTTGGTGCATACAAAATTGAACCCTTTTCATCCGACGAGTCATCATTGTACACGCATAATATGCTTCGCAGTATTGGTGCGTACGCTTTCATTTAGCGTGTTGATGGTATGAAATGTGTTTTTATTTACGCTCAACCACGAAATATCACTCGATATCACTCGCTCTTTGTCCGCAATAACAGCCGTCATATTTAACAAGATAATTTAACGAAATGATCTGCATAAAGGAGTTTAAGAAAAAACAAAGTACTATTATGGATTTATGCAGGAATTAAGTAGATAAATGATTCACTTTGTCTGCTTATGAATTACTCATATTTTTATGTTTATTTATATAATATATTAAACAGTATTATGACAAATATAGCACTTATTTAGCATTAAAAAGCAATTTATTAGTTTTCATCAAACATTACATCGTAAAAATTATTTCTATATTGTATGTTAAATTGTGTTAATTGAAGTGCCATTACTTTGCTAATAATTTTTTTCTTTTCTTTCTAATTCGCCATATTCCATTTAGAAAATTTTTAATCCATCATTTATAAACTTAAATAATTGTTATTACACTTTCCGAAGAGCGAAATTACTCCGAAGCGCTTGCCAAAGTGTACTCAGTTTTGATGTAAGCTCCCACAATAAAATAATCCTCCCTCTCAACGCTCTCGCCGTGGATTTATCCGTTGAAATTAGTGCGGTTAAAACACATAGCGCCCGCCGTAACGATTACAGGAGCGATTACGCGGATCTCGCTATGCAATTGGTTCCACTCATTTCCAGCAGGATGACGGTATCCCCGTCGGTATGAGTTTACCGTGCACACGTAACGGAAGATAAATACGGCAGTATAACTTCGCCGTACAAGCCAATTTGGCAACGAAATGTCATTAGGAAGCGACGTATGTAACGGCGTTAATTGTAATGCCGGTGCGAAAGCGGATAGTAATTCGTTATCTCATCCTGTACATGTAAGCAAATGTAAGACATCGATCGTCACACAAGGTCCGTGTGTATCCGCACACATGAAAGGTTAATGTTATATACCGAAAGTCAAAAGACAAACTTAATCATTTACTACTAACTTTAGTGTCTCTTTGATTAATATCTCTTTGAAATGGCAAGCTAAAAATGTCTATATAAATAAATAAATAAATATCAATATTTTTACAAGTGAAGAATTAGTAATAATATCGTATATTGATTTGATAGAAAAACAGATATGAATAAATAAAAATATTTATCGTATCATATGTAACTTATTTATAACAATTATATTTGTATCACATACATGTATAACTTGCAATAACATGTTGCAACGCAATTTAAATTTATATATAATTCACTTTGATACTCTGTAAATATTTTGGAATGAATCTCATTTCAAAAGAATGAAAATTCTACTATTTTTTTTAAAGAGCGGCCAAAATTGTCATTCTTTAAAAATTAAATTCATTCTTCAAAAGTTTCATTCTTTGGAGTGAGATTCATTTTAAAGGATTTAGAGAGTAAGAGATAAATATAAAATTGCAAATTCTAATTTAAAAAATGCAATTTTTTATAAAAATATTTTTCTAATAATCAACTGGTGCATAAAATTTAATCTTAAATTTACGTACTTATTTGCGTAATTTCCAACCGCAAAATAAATGAAGGATAAACGAAAGATTAATTTTCTATCTGAATAAATATAATTAAAAAAGTGGTCTGTGTCAGTCTACGTAATATCATATTATACCCAGTCATTTGATAAGATTAGCGTACACAGGATTTATCTTTCATTTGCAGACGTATTAATTTTAATGCATCGTAAGCGGATCAAATCATGTTAATGATTCTCGAAGATTATTAATAATTAATAAAATCGCAGTCGTAAAAGTGTATCATAATATTGCTCTTTCTTATTTCTCTTTCTTTCTTCCTTCAGCACGATTTAAACAGGATGAAATTAAGATAATATTCACGTCATTTATGCTGACATGAGTTCATTAATATCTAATCTGAAAATTAATTAAACTTAATATACCTCCCAGGTCTGAAAATTAATAACATCTATATCCTTTCCATTTCTAATCATTACGAAAATGGCTTATCTCAAATATAAAGAAATTAGTCGAGGAAAATCGTGTATTTTATTACTATTTTTTTTGTATTATTGTATGTATGTAATACAAAATTTTTTATCGTTAGAAAAGATTAATACAGCAAAAATAAAATTACCTTAAATAGCTGTCATCAAATAAAAAATGCTTCCAAGAGCTCAACATTAATATTGTGGTTTGTACATTAAATTTATTCAATACGACAGCAAGAGGCATTTTTTATTCGTTAAGTTTAAACTTTTCTAACTTGAGGGAGGGTACTCAGCTATATATTAATAAAAAATATATAAAATTAATATACAAAAACATGAAAATTTAATTATTCTAAAAAATGTGTACTTTGAACAGTAATAATGTTTTGTTAAAAAAAAAATTATTTAAAAAAATATATAATTTTTTAAAGATCAATTATAAAAATCAATAATAAAAACTGATTGCATATATCTGTAATTCCTATTTGCTTCAATAAAGAAGATTCCGGATATACTTTACAGCAATTGATCACACATTTATACGAAATTATAACAATCTGATGAATAGTAATTTGAGGAACAATTTGAGACAAACGCATTCACGTGATCTGCCATTATGGTATCCCCGATGCGCAATTGTACCTGTACTTAATCTTAATTAATCGCGGGTATTAGGATATACGTGAGGTTAAATCTCGGTACTGTTGTGCAGTTCATCAATGAAATGTGCCATTTCGAACCGTTTGTTCACGAAATGGAACTTTGAGTCCCATGTCCGGTCTTTTCCACGGTAGCTCTGAAGCACTTTGCTAGATTAGAATAAACCGATGCTATCGACGTCTTTATTCGCAGTCACCTAAAACTGTCGACCCTCCTTCGCGCCAAGATATATCTTTATGACTGCGGCGTTAGAGACTTATTCTATAGTAAATGGCATTGCTTGAACTTTGATCGTAATATATGGCGAACGTTGCATCTCATTGATATACACATATATTGTATATGTGGGTACTCCGAGCAACTTATTCATATATGATTCAGACAAGAATAATGTTGCAGAATACGATTGTATAATATAAATCAGAAATAATATTATTGTTATTAAATTCTAGGAAGACAAGATATATTCTCGTAATTTGATTTCCATTTTCCACACACTGCGATAATTATTTTACCTAAATTAATATTATTGAATCTATATACATAAAGGAATTCTGTATATGTCTATTAACTTCTAGAGATAGAAAAAATAAAGAGAGAGAGAGAGGAGAAAAAAACAGAAATTTATCGTAATTATCATTATTATCTAATCGGGGAATTATATGTATAATAATAATTATTAAAATAACGTTAAATTGAGCAAAAAATATGTTTCAAATTACATTACAATTAATTATCCTTCTAAAAATTTTACGATTAAAATAAAAGCTATTTAGTGCGATAAATAATTTTAATCCTTCATACGCCTAGATTTTTCGTGAGCTGCCTAAACCGCAGAACAACACAGCACTCCCCGAACGCTTTTGGAAAATGAGCGAAGTGAACGGTAATCCCAAATATTTGCGTACGCCTGCGTATCTCATGTGCGTTCCTATATCTATATTGCTTATGGATTAAGCGAAATATATAGCGGTGAAACAGACACTAATACTGGCGCGCAGATAGCGCGATAGTTCTCATGAGCGAATTGCTCGGATGCTTCGAGTTCCTGCAAGGCGGGGCCGATACATGGAATTCGGTTACGATGCCTTAATGGCGCAATGAGGCTTTACTCTCCAAGTGTATTCTAATATGCACATTTAAGTGGTTAACGCATTAACCAATTGCAAGTTGAATCGACTCGCGGGGCAATTGATCGCCTCGACATTTCTCCACGCTTTCGCGTAATGGAGATTCCGTCCCCGAGATATTTCCCGCCCGATAACATTTACCTAGCTCGCCTTGCCGTGCTGTAAAAAGTGCCACGGGAAAAGTACAGAAGATTAATTCGCATGACTGGTACGTACAAGCGACGCGAATGAAAATGCCCAGCGTAAAAGTAATGACGAGAAACGCGAGGAAGGCTTCCGCAATGTTGCGACGTCTCTTTCCGATTTGCAATAAACTAAATCGATAGTTAATCGAGTTCGTTCGGTACTCGAGACCGCTTGCGCAATATCACGAAAGCAAACATTTATTTTCAGATACATTATGCCAAGCATTATGCAAATTAATTGCAAAGCTGTTTGAGTAATTTGCAAGCTGAAATGCTTTGACGGTACACTTATGTACATTCTTCTCTCAAAATGCAAATATTTGAAATTGTAAAAAAATATTACGTTTGAAGAAAATGTATGAGTAATAAAATGTTGCAATTTATATTTCTTATTCATTCTCTCGAAATGCAACAAATATTTAAATTTGTAAAAAATTATTACGCTTGTAGAAAATATATGAGTAATAAGAGATGTTGCAATTCATATTTCTTATTTTTTTACCTTACATCTCTATTTTTACTTTAAAGCAAGTAAAATTTATTATAAATTCGGCAGAAACAGTCAAAATATTTTTACTAGTCTTTTAAAGTCAAAATTATTCTACTATTTTTTGTGTAGTATTTTAAAGAAAAATATGCGCAGGATGTCCCTCCCCTCCCTCATTGTGTGTACTAAGGATTAAGAAAATAACAACCGTATTGATTAAAAATAAACAAATAAAAAATGTCTTTGAAAGAGTAAATAATGGTATATCTTAAGTATGTGCTAAAATGAATGCTCCTATATTTATACAAAATAAAATAATAACTGTAAGTACTTGATCGAATTAAGTAAAAAGAATTAAATAATTTCTCTATATTATCATTTTCTTCAAAGTTTCGTTACAATCATAATCTGACTCATTGTCATCCTACTTTTATAACTATTTTTTCACATTATCAGAGATAACATAGAAACTTCAGAGACACATTTCCATTTATTGCCTTTTATCGCAGAACAGTCTGCACACATTTGCAATTATCACTTTTATAATATAAGTAGTTACACTTATTTTCAAAATTTAATATCAGAAAAATGGCATCTTGGTAAATCAAATTTATTCACAAATTGTTAACACTTTGTTAACATATTAAGAACAACAAAAAGTATGTACACAAGCTCATCAGAAGTCACAACTGTTTATTGTTTTATTTGATAATAGCATACTAATGCGCGTAAACGCGATTCGCATTGCGGAAACGAAAACTGCGCTTTGAAGTAAGAACACTCGTTAACGAGCTCGTTAACGCGACGGAGGAGTCTAAACAAAGAGATAGAGCAAGCAGTCGAGAGCATTGATAACGACATCTCGAGTAAAAAAAAAAAAGAACGAGAACTCGCGGCTATTCTGTGCCAACAGAGCAGAAGTCGCGTGAAAAGTTTCAGCAAACTTATTAGTTAAATTATCACGCAGGGCGTGTCTGACATTTTCCCGTGCTTTATCATCGTGCATTTAACATCGGAAGAGTCGACTTTTTGTCAATAGAGTGTTACCGAACCGACAATCTTTCGTTTGAATTGTAAAATAAATAGTTCTTCGCAATCTAAACATTTAAAGAGAGTATAATTAAACGAGAAAATCTTATCGTTCATTTGAATTCAAGTGGACTTTGCGAAACTTTCTGCTTAAAACGTAGTCGCGTCCGGATAAAGATACCGATTTAAGTTTTAAAATATAAAAACCAAACAAAAAAAAACAAAAATGTTCAACAAACAAAAAATACATATATTCATCTGATATACGCGATTATTGAAAGCAAGCTCGTTATGAGAAGTGGTGTTAATTGCGACTGCGATCGTGTGAATAAAAAACGATGTCTTACGCAATTTAATTTATCGGACTGAATTAACAAAGAGATCTATTCACCAGTTGATGCATCGCCATTATCCACTCGCTGACTGCTCCAGATGCTGTTGTATCCATGCCGCCGAATGCCAAAAGCACGATAGTGATAACTTGCTCCGATCAAAAAATTTGATACCCCCGTCCGCGTACACGCCAAATATTCGACAAAAAAAACCGTGGATCAATGCAAGGTAAATCGCGAAATAGATGTCGAAACAAAAAATCGCATCCGTGCATCGCCTGAAAACGATTTTATAAACAATAAGTTGAATATGTACTAATATCAACTACATTAATTTTCGATCTGCAATCTGGATTTTTCGGCTCAAGTTTTTTACTCTGCCAGGTTTTCAGAAAATTTGACAGAATTCAGTGTCACTTTTGATAACACCCCTAGTAGACTATTACCAAATAATTTAACTCAAATGTTAAAATCCTGATTTAATAAAAATTTTAATTTAAGCAGAAATGAGGAAAAAATGAAAATTTGTTTAAAAATGCATAATTTAGCAAAAATATATATACATATATATATACATATAAGCCAAAGCATAAGTCAAATATAAAAGAAGAGGAACAGAAGCGTAAACGAAGTTTCCAGGAAGCGAAAATTGAAATAACGAAATTCGCTTCCTAGAAGTTTCATTTCAGTTTCACTGAGTTTCATTTCTGTTACTCTTCCCTTACATTCGACTCCGATTTTTATTTTCGCCAAGATAGCAATGAGAAAAGCGGACTCTGCTCTCCTTTATTTCGGAGAGGAAGTGAAATTCCGCTTCTGCCAAAAAGACCCAGTCTTGAGCTGTGAACGATGGATTAATTTTATATTACTTGTATATATTATTTAAGTTATTCTTACGATTAAAAAAAAATCGTATAATTTCCAACTCCGGATAAAAATGTACATCATACACAACGACACGCGCTTGAAGCTCCGTTCAGGCCGCAGCAACTTCACATGCAACGCTTGTGACGCGAGATATTCTTCCCGATCGAATTATACATCGAAAACCGTTTTCTTTTAGTCCGACAATATATTTGATCATTTCTTGCACGATTCCGGTACTTTCGACACGGTCGGCACCCAATATCTATTCACGTTTATAGCTAGCTTGACGAAAAACACGGAGCGATTCCCGCCAAAATTAACGCTCCGCGGGGCGTCTGAAATTTCGCTTGCGTCAAAAAAGATCCAGATTGCAGACGGAAAGTCAAGTACATTATTCGTATATTATTTGAATTACTTACAAGATAAGTAATATAATTTCGAATTCCGGGTAAAAATGAAGCACGACACGCGCACAGACTTTACAGCACTTTGCGACGCGAGACGTATATAGTCTGTTTTCTGTTCCTGCACTAGAATTCACTTTCTCGCTTTCAACGAATGTCAAACCTGATCAAACATACGTCTGTTTTACTTTAAATTGAAAAAGTGCACGCTAGTTCAGCTATACAGAAAACAGACTCACTCTCTCTCTCTTGCCGGATCGCGGAATTACACACCGAAAGCTGCTTCATTCTTCGTTAATTCAAGTAAATTCAATCGCTTCTTGCACGATGCAGTTATTCTCCGACACTCGAACTAAACAGCGCGTGTAGCTGACGAACAATACGGAGCGATTTCCACGAAAACCGAAGTACGCACCGCGAGGCGCTACATCGCGTCACTTATTTGACTTTATTTACGACCGAGGCAGACTTCACTCAGTTCGCTGCACCCAATCCCCTCCCCTCCCTCCCCCTCCCGCCGCGCCGCCGCGCCGCGACCGAGTATCGGACAGCGCGCTATGTATTATTTTCCGAGTTATAATTTCTGACTGCAATTAAGACTATCGTATGTGTGATAAGAGGAATAAATAAAACGATTTATATGCGGTGTAACAAAATCTCACCATGTAACGAGAGACAAGAGAGACATTCTCTCGTATCGCGAACTCGGAAAGGAGCGATGACTCTCCCTGCACCATGATTAACTCGAAAATCTACTTGATATGTAAGTAACTAATATAATGCTTCTCGACATGATTTAGCACTCCTAATATTCACTCAGGCACGAGATTCGTTCAAAATATACGAAATAATCGCACGCCAAGACGTTCCGATTTTTCGAAATGCTACGACGCGTCGCGAATGAAGTGAGACGCAAGATGATCGGGACGCGGGACGTATAACGTCACAGCAACAGTTGAAACAAAAACTAAAAGCTGACCTATCCCCCTTCCATCGGCCAATATCGTGCCAACACTGCCAACAGTGGCGCTGATAATTCTCGAACAAAATGGCTGCGCTCAGCAGAAAAATTCAGATTGCCACTGCGTGTAAGTTTCTTTAATACGATGTAAGATTCCTGAATTCTTGTAAATGTGTCTACGTGAGCAACTTTATTCGCGTTCGCGACACGAAAGGTCGGAACTTGTACGTACGTATTACTTGCACCTTTTTTCACTCATTGTCAGAATCTTCTCTTTCTTTACACTTTATGTTCAAATATATGTACATATATATTTTTCAATACAAAATATACAAAAAAATTTTGCAAGTTTCAAGCAACACAATTAATCTATTCTTTTCTACTGTAAACTCGAGAATCGAAAATGAGTAATTTTAGCATATCTTAATTATAATGTCTTAATATAATATCGATCCATTTTATTTAATTTCAAAAATTCCTATTTAATTGGAGTTTAATAATAAAACTCCTAATTAAATGACTCCGATTTAGAAATTCAAATATTTATTTAAAATCCTTTAAAAGTACATGTAAAAATTTATAAATAGAAATAGAGATCTGAAATAATTTTGTTGAACATTAAAATACATAGAAATTTCAAGCATCAATTCAATTAAGTTTTGACATTCTATATACAAAGAGAAAATATGTATTCTGCTTTCTGTTTTGTAGGATTTTGACAAAATCGCTCGCAGCTAGATTCTGTATAAAATTTCTAGAATTTACATTAAAAACACTCGATTAATAAACGTTTGTACACCGAAAACGAAAACACTAAATAATTTTTAGCCCCAAACGAAATCCAATATACGAAAAATATTCGATATGCGTATCGGTAACTTAGCCACACTCGAGATACTTTTATAAATCCATATCTTAATTAAGCGAAAATTCATTCAATATGTTCGATGTTTCATCGCTTTACCACGTTAAATTATTTGGCACTCCCATTCACCAAGATTCGGCGAGAAATTCAATGTAAATATAAATTTCGTCACATAATATCTACAATTATGTAACTTGATTATAATTCGAGGAAATTTTTATAATATGAATTCAATCCTAATTCTATTAAATGTTATATATCCATTTTTTAATTTTATATTGTTATTTTTAAATTGTATATGACCTATTTTTGGATTGACGTGTAAAATCAGTAGAATCGATAAAGTTAAAACACATATCAATCAAGGCGCAGCAAATTGTTAAATCAGAATTCACGTATATCTTTTATAATTTCGTAATTTTTCTATCGAGCTCTGTCTGCAATAATATAGTAGATGATAAAAATAAGTTCATGAACAAAATGCAAAAATTGATAACAGCTAATCGTTCGCATAGAAAAATAGATTTCAGAATCACAGAAAGAAATTCTCATGATAAATTCGATTATTTGTACACATTAAAATATTACATAAAGGCTTAAAAACTTTGTATAAAGTATCTAAATGCAGTGATATAATATAATCAACTCTGACTATAAAATAATATACGTATATTTTATTAAAATACGTTAAATTACAATACTATTATTAGGTATAGTTAATAGTTTAAATATTTACAAATGCAAAAAGTATATTCTATATATAGAAGAGATATTTTAAAAAATCTTTTTTTCTAAAAAGCAAACATTAATTATATAGCATTTTATTAATGAAGAATAAAATAAACTATAATATTCCTAAAAAGATTTTACTTATAAAAAGATGTATAATAATTGAAATATATTTTCTTAAGAAAATATAAGCAAAAATAGAAAATGATATCATTTGGACACACAAACAGTATCTATTTGTGCAGTCGAAAAATTTATCTTTTAAAATCATAAACGCATAAAGCTGTTTCATTTATATTAGGGCAGAATGTACTCATTGTATAAAACTGCTAATTAATGTTTATTTTCTACAAATAAAGCTGTTTTTATAAAAATTTTCTTTATATAAATACTTTTTGCACTTCTGCAGTACCATTACGTTTAATTTTGCTAACTTCATACATAGCAACTTTTAATATGTATTAATCTAGCGTAGTGCAAATAACCGAATTTCGCTATTAGAAGCACAGATAGAAGAATTCAGCTTGAATTTCCGTCAAATTATACATCCGTTGGTACAAAGCGGAACAATAACAACTCAGGGACACAATAACAGCTAGCCTTGTTTGTTGACACGGCGCGGCGATACGACCAACACGGTCAATGCAATGAACGCGTTACGCGTACTACGCACTATATACGCACCACATACTTACTACTACGCGAGGCGACGCTTGAACGAACAGACAGTGACGCGAACCGTTGCGTGTGCCATTGCGTTATCACTCCTCGTAATGCGATCATTCCGATCAATTAGCAACCCGCACGATTAGCCAACTTCCCTGTTTAACGCTATGTAAGCTTGACAGGGTATAAAAAGGCCGTATTACTTTGACCATGGAAATGATGTTACTTTAGACGTCGCGCGTATTCCTTTGGTTACATTCGCTTTGATTCTCACAACGCAACGCTTTAAGCATTATTTCATTCGTGTATCTATGAAATATTAAGTCTGTCACGTTGCTTGAAATCCCCGAAAATTTTTCACTCAAAGTGAGATAAATAGATATTCGGACATTGAGAGAAAGAGAGAAGAGAGAAAGCGAATGTGCTGAGTGCAAAAAGTGCAAGCAACGCAAACAGACTTTTTAAACAAAGACAAATGATGCTTACGAGGACTATGCAGTATTTGTATCGCTCTCGTCGAAGTGATAAAAAATAAGACGAATTTTTTCGAATTATCGTTTTACTCACGATAATTTATTATAAATTCTAAATTATATTAAAATTCGAAATGAAATAATTTCGCGTCTTGTTTTAATTTTCTTTGTCGCAGTTTATTATATATTTAATTTGAGTATTATACCACTTTCGAATTGTGAACATGAAGTTTTCCAGTCACAATCGATCGAATAAGTCAATTAGCAGAAAGCAATGTTTATTAATTAATATTTTTATATAATTGAGTATTGCCTTACGATTGACGACGAAAGTACCGTGCGAAGAGTCAAAGAGTGAACATCATATTCTAATAATTAACAATTATAAATAATTGAGTTTTCGTGGATATTGTATTATGTGAGTGCGGTAAAATATCCTGAGAGAAGAATAAAGTCTGAGAGGTCCATCGGGCATCGGCGAAGCAACCATGTTAATTAATTATTTTCTGAGATATCTATTCGAAAGATGAATAAAATCTTCGACGCGTGCGATAATAATTTTTTGAAATACTAGTTATTTTGGCAACTGCTATAATTCTTATGTTTCTATGTTGTAAATCAAACGTAATTTACAACTCCGCCGTTGCACATTGCGTATCGGTAAAAGTCACGAAAATTATTTTTTATTTTATTAATACTGTGTCTCTCTCTCTCTCTCTTATTTGAAAATCTGTGAAAGCCTATAGATAAATATTATAGATAGATGAATTTACAGATTACATGTAGAGATTTATAGATAGATATATGTATAGATCCATTGCTTTAAAGTGAATTAAAAAAGAGATTGGCGAAAATATTTTCGCTTCTCCATTTCGTACGGCTTTTGTATATAGTTTCTTTACTCTCTTTTTCTATACAAATTTCCTATACTATTGAAATTTCATTTTAACTCTACATCACACACACTATAATAAAATTATTTTCGTACGATTTTCGGATTATTTTTCTCGATTTTCTTATATTTTCGTTTATGTATAGCATTACTTATAGATTCTCAGCATTGACGGTGAATTTTGGAATACAGCTTACGTCGTATATCAAGTGCACCAGTATTAAGTAGAGAGTCAATTATTAATTTCCTTTTAATTAAAATTTTTTATTCAAATAAGGACTAAAAAAGGAAAATATATAATTAAATAAAATTAAATAGAATTAAAAATATATGTATACTTAAAACAAAAACTATGCATTTTACTGGTTACCTCTGTGTCCAAATTTATTTTTAAATGCCAGCGTTTCGTAAACACTGCAGTTCACTTTATCAGGGCGAGAGGCAACCTGAAATCCGCGAAATGCTTAATTTTTGTATAGAAAGTATGTGGAAGCTATCAAGAAAATATACTTTGTAAAAGCTAGGCCGAGAAAAAAATGTCAGGCGCTCCACCGGTTCCGAAGCCTCCAGTCATCTACATTAGCGAGCAACCCGACAGTAGGGGGGAATTTAATTTATCTCTTACAACTCTTAAAAATTATTCTTTAAAAAAATATAATTAATTTATTAGAACATTTATTTAAAAGATAAATAAAAACTCCAGCGAATGCGGTAATAATTTATTTAAATACTATTCTTTTTTTACGGGTGCATGTTGACTTGCATGCACGCGACGTCAGGAAAGTAGCGGTCCAGCGAAATATCTCGACGAGCTCGCATCTGGGTGAACAAACGTCAACGACGCGAGAGCAACAAAGCGTCACGTCGTCGGTCAACGAGGAAACGAAACAGCAGAAAATAAAATCCAAAGAGAGCAACCCTCAAAATAAGAGGGTGGCAATCGCGACATCATTCGATGAGTGAAACCAATCGTTACGTATCGAGTCAATTAATTGCTCGAATTGTTCCACTCGCAACGATTTGATGTCAATGCGTTTTTTGGCATGCGCCTTTATACTACTTTTGATGCGTGACTGTTAATATGGATGACGATTGAAATTGGATAATGAAAATGAATGGATCGTACAAATAAATCTAAATTAATTGAATAGAGGGAATTGATTGAAATGATATTCTCTGCAATCGTATGTCATTTTGGAATAATTAACTTTATTGCATTATTGAAATAACGAAGCTTACTGACATTCTACATTTCAAAAATTAATTATATTATTATATTAATAATAATGGAAATTACTAATGTCATAATTTTTAGATAAAAAATTAAATATATCGTTATATGTATATTATAATTTTTACAAAATATTATTATGAATACACGACGAATAAGAGATAAAACCTATATTTTTAAAGACTTTATTTCTTATTTGTTGTGTATTCACATTATATACGGTCTTAATAAGTCGTTCATTATAATATTATTATCATTGATTATTTTATTACATTAATAATTTTGAACAGAATTAATTATTCTACGACAACGAAAAATAAAGGAGCTTGATGTCTCCTGCAAATCTAATCGTTATACACACGATACATTAATTAGGGACATTTTTAGAAAATCTTGTGTTATGTCAATGAATAAATAAAATTGAAAGACACCTGCTATTCACAGATGTGATTCTTCTCCGATCTCCCATTTGACAGATAAATTTGTTCCTGAGTTGGGAATTGGGACTCAATTGTGATTGAATCGATCGTATTTGACAGATCTCGATGTGCGTGGGTTCGTCGATCGCGTTAATTTTGCGCGCCGTCGAACTCGCGAAATATCATCACTGTAGTTGCAGGAAACTGCATGCGTTTCGGAATGTAGCGTCGGTCCTCGCGCCATCGTCCTCTTCGTAATATTGCCTTCGTCGAAAATTGCGACTGTACGTCACGTTTCTCGACTCTCAGAACAAAGTTGAAACATGACGTATCAGCACGACGTATTAACTCAAAGGTGAACGTGAAGGTGCTTTGCGCGCGTTTGATGAATATTAAAACTACGAATGGCAGTTAAAACTCGACCGACGTAGAATTGACGTTGCAGCTGCAATGTTATAAGACAAGGCTTTATAAAATTTTCATATCACGTCACACCGTAAAATCAGCTTTAATTAAAATTGCGCGGAAATGACACGAGCATACATTTGCATCACACCAGAAAAACGAATATCATTTTACTGTTTGTAATTACATTTTAATATATGCAGTTCTTTGTAAACTTCGTACAGTGTACAATCGATATTATAAAAGAAATTACTATGAAAACATTGAAACTTTATAATAACTTTGCAACAAACAGCGATATATTTCGTTTTAGAATAAAGGATATATTCTGTTGAAACGATTTTAAATATTAATTGCCTTAAAATTAATATTTTTTGATATTCCATGTTGGTTTCTATTTACAATGAAGAAATTTTATTTGCAACGATTGTGATTTTACCGTAATTAAAATACGATGTTTCGTTTTGTATAAAATACAATTTAAAATTGCTACCAAAATGCAAGTAAAAATATATAATGATCTATATGTTTTGTAAATTCATTTTTATATATGTGAACATTTCTATCAATTTAAAATTGATTTTTGGAGTAACAAAATTGTCCAATAATAGTTTTTAATCCATTCACTAGCAAAAGCGCGCATATAGAAATGATCTGTATTTTTATTTGCAAAAAAAAAATCGTCTCGCGATGTGTTTTTCCAGGTTTAAAACAGAAAATTAAAATTGATTTAATCGGTAATATATATGAGGTTCACAAATACATATATTTTAGCTTTTAAAGAATCTATGAAATATTACTCTCGAAACTTGCAAAAGTTAAATAAGTAAATCCTATATTCTACCCGTCACATAATATCAATTTTTCTAAATGCTATTTTACGATACGAGTCGAATTCTTCGGCCAAAAATAATACGACGAGGGAATAAGGTAGGAAAGGTTGTGACTTACACTTACGTTGGGCTCGCCCTCCGTCATGGTCCTTGAGCTTCCGTCACGAACGGGCGTCTGCACTCACAAGGGAGAATAAAATCACTTTTCTCTCTCTCTTCACCTGTACCACTATTTCTTCCCTTACTCTCTTTCTCGCTCTCTTTCTTCTCTGTTTCTCCTCCTTTCTTTCTCCACAGTCCAAATTTTCACTACCGGCCGATTTTCCGTCGGTCGGCCCGAATTCAATGGCTCCAGTCCATTAATCACTGCTTAGCGGCTAGCACGGAGCGAAACCTGTATTTAATTTTTCACGCAATGTCGCTTTGTATTCAAATGGAACCGGATACGAAGTTGGACCGGGGGTGGGAAGAGGACGCGAGAATATAGGAGAATAAAGGGAGATAGGACAGAGCGCGAAGGTAGTCAGCGACCAGAGAGGGTCAGAGTATTATTTTACACGAAAACGTGAAAGCAATATCAAGGATATATATATATATATATCTAATCTGTCAGCTTGAATAGGAGCAATATCCGTTTCCCTTTTTATTAGTCGCAATCTTTATTAAATATCGAAAATTCGGACTGGATATATCGGGACTGAATTACGAGAAAATCTGTGTTCCATCTTTAATAAATGTAATTCGATGAATTTTTACGCCAAAGCGTTGCTCATTAATCAGTGAACATTTTTTAATTAAAAAATAATTTACATCTACTACTTAAATGCTTTTAGATTACATAAATTAATTTTTTAATCTCATTAGACACATTAATGAATTTTTATTAAGTATCTTTTCTGTAGGAAAAGTTGTCTAATTCTTTTCAGTTGCTTAAACGTTCATTATTATTTAATACAGTATAGAAGCATGTATAAAGCGAAATGGACAAAGCGTGTCATCCGTCAATGAAAAATATATATAATTATTATATTAAAATTTGGTCTCGACTTACACGGATTGTACTTTTAATTGTAAGTTTTTGTGAAAATTTGATTTGTATCGAATAAGCTTAAAAGCAAGCGGAAGTAAGTTAACAGGATAAAAATTGTATTTTATATATGTGAATATAGAAATTTGAATAAAAAATAGTGATAACTACAATAAAATCTGCATTAAATTGTTACAATATGTATTATAGAAATATTGAAGTATCTATTCAGATATCGTCTGATGAGGAATTTATTGGTTTCCTATACATATTAAAAATTTTATAAACATGTCTAATTCGTGATGTACCGAGGCTTACATACTAAAAACCTAATAAATATTACATACGATATTTCATTCCATCTTCCATCGATACTCGTATATCTATAATAAATTAATAATTTTATCCTAAATTTAATTAAATAAATTAAATTTTTCATTAAAGCATGTGTAATATTGATGAAAGTTGTAAACGATCATTATTATAATCAATGATATTAGTACTGCCCCATTAAAAACAATGAAATAATAATGACAGAAATACTTAATTATTATTAGCAATTATATCTCATGCGAACGTCAATAATAATTTCGCATAATACAAATCGGTCAAACGAACCGTGGACCGCAAGAATCGAGAATCATTTTCTATCTATAATAAATGCTTCGTTACATTTTCGTATCGCATTTAGAATCTGCATTTTCGCACACGCATCATTACTGATGCATCGTAATTCAATCTGGATAATGAATTAATCCGATATCCGCGCCATTGATGAAAGCCACTGAGGGGGTGATAGGAAAGTCTCGACACCGCGTTGCTCTTTGAACTCGTTTTTTGGCCGCGACTTTGACGAAGATATATTCCGGTTACGAACACCGCCGCTCGTGCGTTCGATATTGACGTGACGAACTGTTTTGAAACTAAAAAAGAAGCGAAGAAAGGCGAAAAACATCCTATACAACCGCGCTATTCAAATCACCGCGACACAGTGCGGCGTTTCAACGCATGCCTTTCCACATTCTGAAATTGTATTTCGCATACATACAACGCGCAGACTTTTTAACCGCACGACAGTGGAATTGAAATAAACCGTTATGTTATAATACATATATGCTATGTATAGCATGTATATTGTATTGTACAGGTAGTATACACGTATGCTTCGGTCTTTTTGCGAAAGTTTTATAAATAAAGCGCGATTCTTTTTATATAATATATTGAAACTTTCTTTGTAACATTTTATATATAATGAAATGTAGACTTTATATATGTACAGTATGCAAAAGGTGAAGGCAAAATAGATAACCGTAGCAACTTCTTCTTACGTAACGTACATATAATTACGTCCGTGAGAGATCTGACCTTTCAAACGTTAAAGATCCCACGATAAAGATAGATATTTATCATCAATTTAATTTTTCAAATCACGAGTGATCATATATTTGTATATTAAAATGTACGAGTTTATCGAAGAAATAAGTTCATTGTCTTATTAAGATTATGCAGTCATTGAAATTTCACGAGCTACCTATTATCAATGATTGCACGGTTCAACAAAAAATGACTTTTTTGCGAACGTCATAGAACGAAACTATACATACATTTTAGATGCTAAATGAGTATCTGATGGTTTCTAAATTACTTCATAACGCCACAATTTCGAGAAAGCAGAAATTAAAATTACAAAACAGGATTATTTTACTTTTATATACGTATCTTGTTATATTAATCGATATGTAACGTGAAGAAGTTTTATTCCAAACACAATCGAATATGTTAGACTTTTAGCCTTTGAAAAAATTGTTTGTTTCAATTATGGAGTCATTTAATAAGATATTTATATATAAATCCGGGGCTCTTATTTCGGAAAATTAAATTTATTTACAATTTATTAACTATAGCTTTTAATTATGTTTATTTAGACCTTTTCATTGAACTGTGTTATTAAAACTGATCTATAACATAAAGTACAGACATCATCAAGAAGTATGTTATGAAAAATTTTAGTAAAAACAGATTGCAATTCTTTCTCAATTTTAACGTGAAAACGGATCTTACTTCGCGCAAAAAATTATCGTGACTAGTAATTCGATGAAAAGTCTGCCGACAAAGACTGCGATGTAATTTTCGGTCGAATATGCGTTCCCCGATGAAGGCGTATTTCAATCACCGATGATCGGTCGCGTGACATATATTCGTTGCACCTGCAACATGAGCGACAAAAAAGGCGGGTAGAAAGCGGCCCGAACTTTTCAAATTGAAATCCTGCTCCAGTTTCATCTATATTGTGTCAAGCCTTCCACGTTTCCGCGAATGTAAGCGTGACAGTCTAGTGATTAATTCCATCTCCTGATCAATTCGCGGACTCGATACTCGTTGGTCGCGCGACATTCTTTCTTATTGTCCAATCGCGAAATTTCTATCACTCGGGAAATAAGATAGATAGTATTTCTTCTTGAGATATTAATTTTTTTCTGATGGAATGTCCGATAACTGAATTTTAATAGAAGCAATTGAACTCCAATCACGTATCCCTTGGCTAAAACCTTTTAAATGATTTTTAACTGAAATTGAATCATGAAAACTCTGAATCTCGAATTAGAGTGTAATACCAGATACTCTCTCTCTCTTTTTCATATATTCTTTTTTTAAATTAATAACCATTATATGTTGAAAACGTAAAACAGAGTAAGTTATTTAATAATTATTACAAAAATAGTTATAAATAATTGTAAATAAATATTCGAGAAATAATCCGCTAACAATTACTCATCAGTTAATTATTACATGCATTTTATCGGTTAAATCGGTACTTCTACTAATAAACAATACAGCATCGATCATCTCCGCGAGATTGCGCGTTTTGATCAATTCGTGACCTCAAAGGTGACGTTTTAATGACGTTCTATTGACGTTAAAGGCATTATTAAAACGTTATTAAAGCGTCGCTTGACATCTTATTACTTGAGATGCCGTCACTACAGTACGCGGCCGATAAAAAAGACACGAGAAAGAACATAAATCACATTTGAAGAAGAAATCCGACCATCCGTTGCTAGCCCTTTTTCGCCCTTTCACCCCTTCGGGACCTCGAGTATTCTCTTCACGATTCGTTTCTCTTCGGCGGTCCCGCGATATTTCATTCGCGGTCCGCCACGACGCCGCCGCCGACGTCGCTGCCCCTCGTTGTCCACTCGAGAGTGAGGTGTTGCTTAAGGGTAGGGTTGAGAGTGCGCGTGTTCTCGTCCAGGTCCTCGGCGGTTAACCCGCGCATTGTTCGCATGGAAGTAAATCGCCGCCGACGTACGCGCTTCGCCGTCCATTACGGCCGAATGACAAATATACAAAGTCTCGTACTCCCGCCGGTGTATGTACATACGTGGTCGAGATGTGGCCATTCGGTTCCGTGTACGAGCCTCCGCTCACACAGCGTGCGCACACACGTCGTGAACACATCGCTGTGATGTTACACGCGCAAACACATTTTAGATTAGGTAGCGGCATTTAACGCTAAATCGACCGTGAGCATTTCGGTCAGTGAGTGAAAGTTATATTGGCCGAACATCCGAACTCGATTTTTTGCATCACGCGACGAATAATAATTCAGTATTATTAAGTATTCCCAACATATATAATCATCCGAATAAAATGTCCGTAAAAATGTATTACATAATCTGCTTCTGACCACAGAATTTCCTATGCTAATTGCGTTTAAAATATACAACATCTCTGTGCATTTCCATACAATTCATTAGGAAATACACGATAAAAGTAAACGTCAGATCGATTAAAAATAAACATTGACCGGCAAATTGGCGACGCGATTTGCATTGCAATCAAGGAAGAAGAATAGAATATTTCGATCGGCTTCGGATAAAACTCGAACAAATATTCTGATTAGCTCTCGGCCGAATATTTATTTAATACATTACTATATATATATTAATAACAAATCTGATAAATTTTTTGAAGTCAATAAAAATTGATTTCATTTAGATCATATCGTAAATTCTTTTAACTTTTATCAATCGTGATGTATTCTTATTAATATCAGCAAAATAATTATTAGAAGCAGTAACTATTTTTCTATTATTTAATTATTTTAAATTTTATTTACAATAGTAATTATATTAATATTACACAAACAAAATTACACAAAATTGAACAATTCTAAATGTGCACATTTAATCGTCAAATTTAACATGATTATAGTAAATAGATAAATAAATAAATAGATGCAAAATATCATAATATAATTACAACAGATTAGGAGATATATGATATACATAGTTGCGATATGATATACATATTAATAAGCAAACATGACCGATCATTGCAATACAAAGTTAAATTTACCAGCTTTTGTCTCTTTTTAATAAATGCTGTATTGTCATATTATTAGTTTGTACTGTATATTAACATTATTTGTACGATCTATGAATTTATTTTAATTACACATCATACACAAATGTGGGAATCGATTATAGCAAGTGATTATAGAAATCAAATATCATGCCATTTTCACTATATGAAATAACAAAATAATTTACTGATAAATAACGATATTAGATGAAGTTATAAAGTAAATACGATTGCGGTCTAATTCCAAATAATTATTTTATAAATAAAGCAATATACATGTTTGACATAATCCATTATGATTGTTTAGTATTTCATCGTATAACAAATCATTGTTTCGTTTCAACGAACAACACTTTACTAACTTCACTACTAAATCGTTTACAAATGACATTTACTAATTACAAACTGTTTGTATAAACGTTAACAATTACATTTTAATGAGAAATGTAATTACAGCCTCAAATAGATATAAACTTCAACAATAGAACACTATCGGTTTAATATCTAAAACGATTCTTAATAAAAAGTGCTTATTTTATTAAATAATATGTGAAATAAAATATCTATTTAAAAATGTAAAATATTTATTTAATTTTAACTTAATTTCCGTTCTGTTTCTTAAAATTATTATTCCCAAAAGATTCATAATATGATATAATTAATCTTTTAATTTATTTTATACGTCACGTCGTATCTCTGTACCGTTATATTCTCCCTTTTTGATTCAAATTGTTCCTATTTTTATATTTATACATTAATCCTGATATATATTTCATCTTGTGATTGTTTAGCTTGTAATAATTCGATTATTTCTACAGTATCCACAAATGCACATCCAGGCAATGCGATAATAACCGAGATGAGTTTGCGATAAATATAACTTCCACTGAAATGTGTGCCAAGAAACATATGATATTGACAAACGATGATCTAGTTTTAGTAGCATAGATCACGCAATTTAATGAGCAATATTCAATCACGTAATAATAATGATAATTGTGTATTGTTACCATATAAATTATAATCCCGGTACATTTGTAATAAACATTAAATGTTTTACATTTACATCAAGCTATTATATACAATCATCGATATCTAATATAAATATAATATACAAAATGAAATTAAACACTCAGTTTGTTCAATAATCGAATTTACGTAGTTGATTACCAATTATAGAATTTATTATTGAATAGAAGTAAAGAGAAGATAATTTTTTCACTAAATTTAAAAAAAATTCTACTTATATTAATAATACATATATATATATATAATTAAATATATGTACATAACTTATTCTAGTAATATTGATGATTTAATTAGTTATTTATTATTAATATTGATGATTTAAGAATTGTTTTCAGGAAACTGTATAATCCGCGATATCTTATCTGTAACTATTGCGATATTTCTTCTAGTATTTTATAATTATGCTTTCATCTCAGATGCGTCTTAGTCATGGCATAGTTCCAATTATATTTTCACAATCGGAATACATCAAAAACCATATGCGCTATTAAATAAGGCCAACCGTTCACTAATTCTTCAACGGTGTTCACTTTTCATGGCGTTTACCTTGACTTATCTTAGACACTTGGTATGTCCCACATTTTCAAGAACATATAATTCTGTGGCATTAATGCACACTGGCCGTGAAAAAGAGAAACGACTTATTCGCGTTAAACGTATGAAGGAGACAAGTCACGCGGATGTATCGAAAGTTCGATCTTTTCTCAAGTATCACATTCCCACCTTCATGCTCATTTATCGTATATCGATCTGTATAAAAACTCCGACAATTCTACAGTCGAAACCGGTTGGCCTTCTGTGTGTAAAAGTATGCTTAAAATTATTCGCATCAAAGAGAAACTTTTTTCCTCTTACAAACAGAAATCAGTAATTATAACTTAACAGAATAAACGAATAAATATCAACAAATATAATATATAACAGAGGAGAGAGATTAAATAACTATAAAATTGAAATAAAAAATAAGAAAGTAACTTTTTAAAAATAGGAAATTTTTTTTATAGAAATTTTTTTTTATTCTTTTTCTCTTTTCCTCCTATTAATAATAATAATGTTAGCTAATTCACATTACATCAAACTTTTGATAAGAATTTTTCACATTTTAATTATCTTTCGAATTTGAAAACTGAGCGCCTTTTTAATTATAAAATTAGTAAATTCAGTTTTATGTCACAAAAATTATTATTATTTCTTCAGAGTTATCATGGAATAAATATATACGATTACACACACAACAAAATTATTTTTTGTTTAATATTCTGTTATTAAATGCAAGTATGACATAACAGAATTAATGTGTGCGTGTATGTGTATGTAACGTGATATACTTTAACAAAAACGTCAAATTGTCAAACAGCAATAAACCATTAAATGTCATAGTTAGATGACTCTATTTTTCACTGAAAGTCAGTTGTATAGAATTTGTATTGTACAATAACTTGTGCATTAATTCTAAATCTAATTTACCGGCTCGATTATAAAGTACTATACTTTTTTCGCGACTAATCTAGGTGACAAATTGATTCGAAATAGAGCGATACTCGAAACACATCGGAAAGAGAAAGGATAACATCGAAATGGTAATCGATTTCACCGCGTCTAATTATTTGGAGCTACGTGTAGTCGCGTACGTGACTTGTTTTCACATCGTCTCCAGGCGTTTTAAGAATATCAGACTCACTAAGAATTATTATGCATCGAGTGTATCACACCAAATAGGTATACGTATAGATTTGTCTAGATTTAAATTTATTTAAAAATTTAAGAAGTAGAGAGAGAGAGAGAGAGAGAGAGAGAGAGAGATAGACAAAGTTACAATTTAATAGAATCAAAATACGCATAACATTATATGAATCTTTCATTAATTTTTAATATAAACTTATAAATAATCCCTGTAGATAATAACGTAAATATATGTAAAAAACAATGGACCGTATTCACACTTCACTTTTATCGGTAAATGCACGCATTTATTTCTATAGCATATGTAACATATACTATATACTAAATGCGCCCATTTATCGATAAAAGTGAGGGTAATAAAGATACGGACCATTATTATGAATGTAATATAATTATGTATTTTATAATTTATAATTGGAAAAATACAGATCAGATATAGTTGCAATTTTTTCCTTTTTCCAATATATAATAGATATTTTGGAAAAAAGAAAAATTTGGAACTTCTTTCTATTTTTATATTGTATACATATGTATATATACATATTGTAGTAACTGAATTAATTTTTGTTTATTATACCATTTATATTTTAAACAATTTTTAAAAGAATTATCTGCTTTTAAAATTTTTTTTTGTTTTTGTAATATTCCATATTTATATTATATACTTTTTATATACATAGTTTATGAATTTATTTTTGCTTGTAATTGAATCAAATTGAATTAAAAATCAGCGTTTAGTATTAATCGTAATTTAATATGATAAAAATAAAATACAAAGTAATTCTATAATAAACAATGTTAGAATTTTTTAAGAGATTATTATCGGAGACATATATATAATAATTGTGCGATAATTATTTATTCTGATTACCTAAAATATCATTATGCATCAATTTTTTGTCATATACAAAAGAAATTCTTTGCCGCGTTGTAATACATGACCTAATTTTTATGTGTACCGACTTTCAATCACTTTATATTGTTATAACTTCACATATACCGTGATTGTCGCCATGTTTGCAGTCTCCTTTCAGGAACATTTTCATATACTCGTACAAAGTGCTTATTATCGATTTTCGTTTTTAGATGAATGTAGAAAAGTAAACTGGTCAACGTCAAAAGGAAAAAGGAAAATTTTTAATCATTATTTATAACATTTTGCATTTTTATTACTTGTGTTAAGACTTAATGGGATTTTATAACTAATCAGCTTATAAAGAATTATGACGCAAATTATAACGCTACTCGCTAAGAGAGCTAACGCTTCCTTTAATTCAATATTTAACATCGGTTCAATTAACTTAACTTCATTTCGCGATTGTTTCTCAATACTCGTCTGAAAACCATTAAACTGATATTCAACTTGCATATTTAATGTACTTTTGCAGTCTGCCGTTGCTCTATTACGCTCGTAATTTGATACCTACGTAGATTGAAACTGACTCGACAAAGCTCGGCGAAATTTTGTAAATTGGTACGGTCCACTAGGATTCCCATGGCGATTGTAGTAGCAATAGTGTTTCGTGCTTCAATCGAAATAACATATCCCCCGCGCGCTTGAACGCGAATCAAAGTGAATTTACCGGCGCGGATTTGCTTCCCCGCGTTTAGCGATAGGGCTCTTTATTTATTTATGTCTCGACAATTTTACAAACGCGACATGCCCGGTGATGAGTTCGTGCAAACATTTCGCGAGACGTGCGATCTCGTGTAAAATTTTGTCACTCCCCTTCGCTTAACTCGTTTATCGGCGAACTAGCGCGCGCTGTATCTCTCGTAACTCGTTCGTTACGAAGTTAAATTTACTCACAGCAAATGTGATAGAGAATGGTTATGCTAATATCGCTGAATTTAGTAGTGTCGCATCATTTCCGTGTGCACTCGCGAACGCACTCACTCTCATCGAGACAACATAGAGATGCAGTGCATCGTAAATTAAATAAAAAAGGAGAAGTTTTGTTTAAGTTGCTTTAACGAAAGTTCAATTTGAATACTTTATCTCTATTCTGAAATTTACCTTGCGGAGTTATTACTCCGCAATAAAGCTCGAAATGATAAAACATATTTGTACAAAAGAAAACAAATCTCTAGTTAGCAAATAATGTATGTATATTTCTGTAATAAACGACGCGTACGTGCTCCGTTTTAGAGAGCGATTTTAGGTAAATCGCTTTAACTAAAATTACCTCATCTGCACTTAAATTTCTATTGTTAAACAACTTGGTAACGCAATTTGAGATGGCGAAAAATGTTCTCTATAAAAAGATATTTCTATTCAACACACAAGTAACTTTGTAAGGAAGAAAATATGCTCTGAAAGATATTTTAGTAAATATTCTTGAAAGAAATAAACTGCATGATCTAACGAATATTTAATTCAAAAATTACACATATCTCTACATTTTTTTATTACATAACTCAATAACGAAACATGTTTTCATGAAAGAAATTTCTATTTAAAAGACAATTTGCGACTTTTGCTTGAAAAACGATGCAAATTCGCTCCAAAAACAGGCTAAGAGGAACTTTGTGATACAATCACTTTAATGGAATTCCAGTTGAGTTTTATATCTGTTTAAGTTTCTCATTGTCAAATAGAAACGGTAATGAAGTTTAAAATAATTAAAAACATCATGTATAAAAGAGGAACTTCTCTTTCATGAACAATATATGTTTTATACAGAAGTACCATACATTTTATATTTTTGCAAAGATAATTCTTTTGTTATTATTACAATTTGTAATCACGTTAAGGGGATGATTGCCTTTAAATCAAAACTGCTGCGTTGAGTGATGAACGTTCTGTCGTGCAATGTAATCTTGCATTTCACTCTTGTCACATAATTAGCATATTAAATTTTGCAAAACATAACGTAACTTTTGCTAGAAAGCAATGATGTTCTTTTTCACAGATCTTTCAAGATTCTCTATCACGACGCTCGAGATTCATATTTAATTTATTAAAATTTTCAAAAAAAAACTTTAACAAAATGAACATAGCTAAATCAATTAAATTATCTAATACTTAAGCTCGATCCATAACTTTGCTTTAATCGTTAGGCTTTAAGTTATAAGCACTAAATAGTAAGCTATAAAACTTAACATGTTACATCAAGTAGTCCACAATATGGATATAATTTTTAAGGCATCAGTATCTATCAGGCAGCGAGGTTATACGTAACATAACAGCATTTAAACATACATATGAGATCAATAATATAATATAATATAATATTGGGTTTGCTTTGACATACCATATTTGACGAGAACTTCGTCATCAGTTCTGTCAATTTTGCTTTCTATGTTGTCAAATACTGCAGATCTCATCACTCGCGATGCACATACATTTAAAATCTCATTACGTGTTGCAACTGTTATTTCTTGTCCTTCATTAGCTGATGCATATATCCAGGACCTATTAGCGTTAAGAAATGGGAATTACCGATTTCCTTACATCTCTCTCTCTATTTAAAACAAGGTTGTGGACCGAGCATTAAATATTTTTCCATTTAAAATCATGGAAAACTCAAGTCAATAGTAAAACATGTTTTGTAGCGAGACAGATATAATTAATTGTTACAATCACATTAAACTACTTATTTATTTTTATCACGGAAAATAATTAGAATCTTCATGAAATTTTAAAATTGATTTATATCATATTTGAAATGTTGCTTTAGTATTATAAAGCACAATGCACGATCATTAATATAAAAGTATTTGATTTCTAAATTACAGAAATGACACAGAACCAATTAAATTATACAAAAATGTAACGTTTTTATCAAATAAATTAATTGGCTGTCACATTTATCATTTTCCATTAGAATATTCAACAAGAAAACATTACCGAAATGTCGCCAGATGCCACGTTGAAAATCGCCTTGCTCATTCTGATCACAAATTCCAAAAACCCACTGATCCAATCTCTAAGACGTCGAGAGGAACACTTCGACCTTTCGGCTACATCTGAATACGCGGTCGGCAGACAGAATCCTCGATCCTGACGTCGGGATTCCCCGCCCAGTCCGTTCTTCTCACGACTTTCTCAGAGTAGATGAACAAGAATTGGCTACAGGCAGATCATCGATTACTAGTATCCCCGTTAAAAAGACAGCCAATTATTTTTCGATGACTGACACAGATTTCCTCGTTGTCATAAAAATAGGAAGGAAACACCCAGGAGAGGATCCTACCGGCGCGGCACGGCGACGAAATCTGGATACCAGTCCTTAGATAGGAAGCAGCCTTCGCTTGCAGAAGAGAACACCTCACCGGTCTGGAGCAAGGATCAATCTAACGATCCTTCGCGATCACTTTGTACACAAAAATTCTTCCGTGTCACACCGGTCTAAGCGGTGGATTTCCGCGAGCGGAGCCAACAAGCGAAAACACCGGAGCAGAGACCAGCAACCTTCGACGGTCGACGGCGTACTGACGAGAAGCAGCTAACCGCTTCAGGTCGGGAGCTCGTCTACGTTACCGACGCAGGCGTCCTTGGTGCAACGAGCTGGGGGGATCAGGTGGGTGCGGATCAGTGTGCCCGCCAGATAGCAGGAACCCCCAAAGAGGAGCAAGAGGAACAAGAAGAGAAAGAGAGAGGAAAGGAGAAAGGAGGAGACAGAGAGAGAGGGAGAGAGAGAGAAGACAGGGCAACATAGCACAAACTCATCGGTTGTGTAGATACCTGTTGAATGCACTTGCCCAGGGTGGGAGGAAATGCTGCTCTGCCGCAACGGGTTGGAGAAATGCACAGAGTGCCGCCGCCACCGCTGCATCGAACCGGCGAAAGGATCCTCGAAACAAACGGTCACGGTCGATCGGAGATTCGAAAACCATCCCGCGCTCGCAATCTCGCGCTGCCTCTCGGCCGAGAGCTAAATTTGCCTGCAGAGTTGCAGCCTCTCGTAGTCTACAAACTCGTCGGGATGAAACGTATAGTAAATGACAAGTGAATAGGGAATTCTATGGCCGATTGCGGAAATATGATCTTCCGCTTGATTTATAAAGCTAACAAATCAAGAAAGTTGTTTTATGATAACCCCGAAATATGCTATGCTATAGCTATTGAGTAATACAGTGACTTGAAATTGATTACATTGTGCGCTTGAGCTAGTCAGATTGACAGAAGAATACAAAAGGAAAAAATTATCTTGAAAGTCAGAGAGTTTCGAAATATCTTTTAAAGAAAAAGTAGTTCATATTATGGACGTAGTACACGTGTTTTTTAAAACATGACAAAAAATTACAAATTTTTCTATAGTGTTATTTGTGAAAATAATACAAAAAGTTTAGCGACAATTTAAAATCTGTATTCAAAATTGTTTTTTAAAAAGTAGATGTTTTAAGTAATAATTAAGATGAAATGAGAATTTTTTTATTTAAATTGTAAAATTGTATTGTTAAATATAAATATTAATTTTATTGAACTCTCTCTCTTTTATGTGCATGTAACATTTATTTTTATACAGAAAGTATAAATCTTTAATTTCAGTTACCTTTTACAGAGATTATACATCTGATATATCCTTAATTGAATAACAATAATAAATTTGATACATCCACAATTGAATAAACTTTTTGGTATATACACACGTAACACGATGATGTTCAAACTGTTAAACCTGTATTTTTGTTTCTATATGAAAACTATCTATAAAAACTATTATTTTAATTGGACTAAAAAAAATCTGCAAGAGAAAATAATTATACAATTTATATACAATTTATAGGGGAGAATGTCCTAAATCGAACCGTGTTCCAAAGCGGACCGAAAAATGCATTTTTACATTTTCCATTATAGTTCGACACAGATAAGAAATACGTCAAAATGACCTGAAGCAAAAACGAAGGAAATTAAATGCCGCTTTCAAACCGCGGCACCATTGGTTTTATGATCGGACTTTATCTACGTCTTATAGAGAACAAAAACTGCAAATAGGTCCGATTTAGACCGCTCTCGTCTATATATAATCTCAGCTATCTGAAACAACAAACGCTCCTAAAGAATTTCAAAAATAAAATAAACTCTCTCAATGTTCAATTCTATTATCAAATTCAGCAGGTGTAAAAGTTACCAGTCAATTTCACGTTGCGATTCTACCTCTGTAGAGAATTTAATGTAAATCGAAAGAATTTTCATGGGTCAACTCTGGTGGAATTAATGCGAAACTGTCACGCAACTGTCAACGACAACATTTGAAACCGCGTTTCGATACAACGTCACTTTCGCATCCGACTACATTTAAGAAGAAACAGCCCTAGGAAACGGTTAAAAGCTTTGAAATTACACTCGTCGGGAATAGGAAATTACGCGTCGAATTGAAACTCGTGATTACGACCGATTTTCCCGCGAGACATGACGAGTGACTGAAAAAGAGAACGTATAGAATATTAGAACACGAAATATTTGGCACGAGAATTCGAATTTGTGAATTTACTCTCGCGCTTGTTGAGAAGAAGCAAAATTGCAATATCACGATTCAATGGGGGAGGAAGTTTTCCATTCATATAAGTAATCAAAATTGATGGACACGTCGCGTTCAGGAATCCAGGAATTCGGATAGCTGGCGTGTATCTAACAGCGTAATTCCGGCGAAACTTTATCACGCTCTTGTTACACGAGAACGCGCGATTCCGCCAGCGAGGTGACCGCATTTCGGTATCACATGCCTTGAACGAGGTATGGTTTCGTCAAGAGGAACGGTCGATACTTGTATTCGACATTGAATCCTTCCTGCAGCTACAGCTTTGCCAACACAAAAGAGTCCTCACCGGTTACGCTAACATATGTCAAACTATTTCCCTTACATTATTATTCATGTTAGCACTCGGAGAAAAGAAAAATTATAGGAAATATAAGATAGGAAAATAAGAGGTAATGAAAACGAGAAAGTTACAATTACTCTACAAAAAGAACAGGTTTTTTTTTGCTGAAGTATCTAAAAATTTAGCTACATACAGATCTGAAAATAATTTTGTTGGACTATCAAAAGAATTATGTAATAAACGTTCACGTACGATAAGCAATGCTGCAAAATATTTTAACATTCTAGCAATCATCTTGAGTTTCTTGCATAATTATTTTTATGATACAGTAAAATTATTTTTAAATTTGTAATCATAAATTTTAGGTAATTCAGTAAAACTGTTCTTTCTATGTAACAGTATCTCTGTAGTTCCAGAGATACTTGAAGCATTGAATTATGTAGATGTAGACTATTATGCTAACTGGATCCATTTCCTCTTGTTTTTTTTTATGAAACCCTACTGTCTTTTGTTAAAAAGATAACAATCTACAGTCTACACATATAGTATAATTTTTCTATTATTCGATATAATAAATAATTTAATTAAAAGAAATACATGATAAAATAGAGAAAAAATCATTTTATTTACTTTTTCATTATCACTTTTTTAAGTTCAATTCTTTTTATACAATGTTTATGATTTTCACCATAAGTTTTCTCTCCTACAGAATTCTTTGTGTATCAATAATAAGAAACAAAAAAAATGTTAATATTAAATGTAAAGAAGTTCCATGTAATAAGAGATAAAAAGTTTCCGAGAGTTAAAATTCACAATATTCTGCATATTTCGAATTTTGAACGCGTCGCCTAGTACTCGACGAGAAAATTACTGCGTCTTCTCGTCTCACGAAGTCGTTGGAATGGCGGCGAAATTATACGGTAAGATCGGCGGAAGTGCAAAGTAAGGACGATGGCAGGTAGTTCCGCTAAAATTTTCAAAATTACGCTCTGCGTTGGCCACTTTCCGTGGACGCGCACGACGCCGACGTCTGTAGTAATCGACATAGTTACGGCGAGGGGCATTAATTTTATAAAAGCCGGCATTGTTAAACAGTGATTTGCACAACTAAATACACTCATTATTCCACTCGCCCGTCTGCGTCTTAACCAATAATTTGAATCGTAGTCACTATTGAACCAGTGGTCCTTCTCTCATTTATATTTGAATTATATAATTTTTGAGACATTTGCCATGAGCAATTATAAATATGATTTAAAGTCGTACCTAATATTATCTTTTCATTACATTTGCGAATATATGTAACGTTTATCCATATCATTAATGAATATTTTAAAATAGCAGTTTAGAATGTGAAACATTTATATTAACAATAATAATTAAATAATTAATGAATTAAAAAATTGCCAATGTGAACGGAAAGTTCCGTTCTTTCACTTTCGATATGTTCGTTGTGTTTTAACAATCCATTTTGCCGAACAATGAAATGGAGTTGTGTGAGACATACTTATTATGTATTTTGTGACGCCAGTCTAATTTAAACTCGTCTTCATTAAATTCAACACTTTAATGAACGAGAGTAGACTGCCGGACAATGTTAATTATTGCGTATTTGATTCTTCGATTTTTATTTTTATAACATCATCTATTAATATAATTTTCCTATGTATTGAGGAGGATCTCAAACAGAGATCGAAACGTTTACGATTATAATAAAATTATTTTACACACATGATCAACTAGTGTCGGCTCATATTGGCAATTTTTTAATTCAATATTTGATTTATTCTTCTGAGCCTTGAATTATTACTTAATTTGTTAAATAATTAATAATTAGTGTAATATCATTAAATTAATAATTATTACTTCAAAGAAATATGACATGCTAAATAAAACGAAATATAATATAACTTTTTTATATTAAATATTAATACATAAATTTAAGGAATCATTTAAATAAATTACAATCGTTTACATTAAATAATTCTACAATTTTCAAAAAATTATATTGACATTTATGTATTCATAGTTACATTATATCATATCCAAATAAAATTTTTTTTTTTTCATGAAAAAAAACGCCTCATGAAAATTTGACAAAAGCGATAATATTAAAGAATTGCAAATAATTTGAAATTTGAAATTAAATTATTATTTTGTCAGTATTTTGAAATTAATATTTTTACAATTTCTGTCATTTGCAATCTCGTCCTGTAACAAATATAATTATAAAATTAATATCGTTATAAGTAAGATATGTGCGTGTATAAAAATATTCTTTTTTGTTGTTACATTTCATGGAAATGACTTTAGTAGGCAGATTGACTATTCCGATTTACTGCAATTGTTCGTAATCGCGAAACGGAAATAAACAGCATATACGTGTATTTGATAATCTCGCAATATGAGAGGACTTTGGGAAAAAAACCCGGAAATCGAAAATAAGAATCACGTATATAGTTACCTTCGATAAGACATTGCGCATAAATAACCCACATGCGCGCGTACATACGATAAATTTCTCTCTGAATACTGTAGTTTTGCGGTTAGATAAATTAATTAAGCTTGATGCTACTTTGTAAAAATTTTATGAAGTAATATTATGCTCAGAACGTCCCTGACTTTGATAACAGAGACGTAACGAGATTTTTAATAAATTTGGAATTTTTTTATAAAAATGATTAAGAAAACATTTTTGAAATTATAAACGATTGGGAATATGAAAGTAATTTTAATAAATTAAATTCCAGTAAAAATATTATAATTAAATATTAATTTTAAATATTAATTTCATTTAACTTTAAATGAATTTTATTTTTATATGTATATTTATAGCATAGTTATTATTAATAAAATTATATATATATATATATATATATATATATTATGCTATTTTTTATTATGTTATTTTTTTTCAAGATAACTATGAATATAATCATTATAATTATTTGTTATTATATTTGTTTTAATAATTATGAAATCATTGATATAATATCACATCCTAATTATCTGTCATATTTATTAATTAAAACAGACGCCTAGTAGTTAATTTTCTTATTTTTCATGCTTATGATCAATTTTTATGAATTTTATATATATAATAAAAAATACTGATGAACAATTAATTTCTGTTTTATAAAAATTGAGATGGTGCTAGGCTTTAATTATTTTTGCTATTTTTATATATTTTACTATTTTTTAAAGATAATCTTTTTGTCGAATACATCACATTTTTATATGAATACACATCACAGACAGATTTAAAATACTAAAAAATAAAGAATAGCTTGGTGCAGGTGTAAGTTTTATATGCTCGTTGCCGGGACATAAAATGTTCAGAAGCAAGACTTCAAAAGGCACTCCGTTTTGTATGAAATCGCCTGTAGCGAAAATTCTTGCCTCGAAAATGAATGTAAGTCCGCAGGCTGTACCTTTTAACCATTCCTGTCACTGACTGTGAGTGATTAAACGAAATATTTTCCTTCGCTCCATTACGTTGCTGTTATATTTATATTTATTTGCGTGATTTCTGATTCTTTCCGGTTTTTATATCTGTTTGGATGCATTCATGTTTTTGTACTTATTTGCAAATCTCTTTTCCCTCTTGGTATTGTTCTGAATATATCCATTCCGATGAGAAATGCGAGGAATGCATTAAGTGAGATATCTCTTTCGTCGCTTTCTTTGGTTTCTTCCTACCTTTACATTTATGTTGCAATTCTAACCATTACTTCTAGGCGTTGTCACCTCGACTAATCGATGATGCGTAGTCATAACGCGTGCATATATACGACAACGAGTATTATTGATTTGACTAGTCGTTTCTTCCGCTCTTGACACTTCGCCAATTCCCACGGCATGCATACGCAGGACGGATATCCGCTATTGTTGTTCACACACATATCCTCCCCCCCCCCTCTCTCTCTCTCTCTCTCTCTCTTTCTATCCGATGTTCTATAATTTTAGGCATAAATTATTTGCAGAACTCGGAGAGTTCAGTGTCCATGGCAATGGCGAAGCCAATGTCAGCCGAGGTCATCGCCGTTGTCGGTATACCTATACCTGGTCTGGGACCTTTGGAACTGTTCCAGCCACAAACGCATAGTGCATACTGCTTTTATGCCGCGATTTTAACGCGAGATGATTTAAATCTGATTAGTGCACGTCGGACAGAATTCTGTTGCAATTTTATGACACACCGATCTCTAATTATAATTATCTTTTATCTTATTGAATTCCAGTTTGTATTAAACCGTTCTTTGATTATTAACTTAAAATATACATACAAGATGCATAGTATTAATAACTGAACAAAAAATTTTTAAATAAAAAGTTTTGGATTTTACAAGTAATAACAGTAAAAACATCGTTTTCGCTTTCAGAAGTCACTTTATATTTTTTCATATATATCATATATATTTGACTATTAATTATCATATTTTATTATAGCTTGTCAACCTAAAGAACGAGGATTTATTTCAAAAATTTTTTCCGTGAATAAAATTTGTTATACTTCGGTATTTCCTTGCCTCAAAATAATATGGCACTATTTTACCATTATAACGATAAAGGTTAATGAAGTTTGTAAAGGTTAATAAATTAATTACATAATTATATGTAAAGGAAAAAGCATAGGTAACATCTATAAACATTTTTGTATTTTATAATTAAGTCATTTATTATTAATAATTTTAATTCTCGTTAAATAATGCATGAAGATTAAATACATTGAAAATATAGTCAAAGTAAATATATATATAATATAACATGGAAAAAACAGTTGATCACAAAACTCATAAGTGCAACAAGTGACAAATCTTCTCGGAAAACATTGTTTTATGGAAGCAAAGTAGAAATAAAAACGTAAAACTACCTTTGATACATGATTTTGCTTTCTGAGGGCTCTCCATCAAGAAAAGGAAATAGTCGTACTTATTTTAGCTTTACATTGAAGGATCGACTATTTCCGTGACTCTAACTTATAAATTTTGATTAATACATATGAGACAAACAAGAAAATTTTACATTTCAATAATTATTTGTTTTACAAAATTGAGAAAAAATTATATTTATATCACAGAACGTTTACGTTAAATCATTTTAAATCAGGTTCAATTCTTATTAGCGGATAAATTAATATGTACAAAACAATTCAATTCTTAAAATTAATTTAATTACATAAACGTTAAGATTTACTTTGATTTTGTTATAATCTATAAAAGAAAAGTTATTAATTGTAGTCACAAAGAGAACTTTTCGAATAATAATTATTAAATTGTCCGATATACGTATCAAATTCCTTTGAAAAAGTAAAGGCTCAGATAAACAATTAATTATCAATTAATCGAATTTTACTAAATTAAACCAAACGTTTGTTTGATCGTAAAACTGCGTTATCTTGATAGATTCATTGGTAATGCCAACAGAAATCATTCTCAATCAAGAGGAAAGGTATTCGATTGGAATTCACACGAATCAAATAAAAAAAAAAGACTGAGGATAGCACTGCCAGAATATAAATTCATCGCCGTCCTCAGTGACTTGGCGGACAATGAATCCCTCAGGAATGGCTCCCTTAAGGCCTTTCGCTACGACTATTCTTCGTGGCATGCGGATTACAATATGATGCCGCTATGGGATATTTTATCTATCCGATGCTGATAGGATCCTCTGAAAGTATATTAGGAATCATCTATTTGACAAAAATTTGATGAGTTTCTTGTACGAAATTTTATGCTTTTTCAGTGTTATCTTTTGTCAATGATTAAAATAATTCCTTCGGCACATATTATAGATAAATCATATTTGTTTAAAACTTGTCTATGAATAGTGAATAGATATTTTGTGTAATACCAAGTTAATGTTATTTTATTTAATTGAAATATTATGAATAATTCACACAGATATTGATATTTTTTATTTCTCTATTATTATCTATTCATTATTGTACGTAATAATACGTTTCCAATATTCCGCGGTATTTATTTATTTATTTAAAATCAAATTTTTATACCATTTTAATCTGCGGTTGTGCAGATTTTTACGTCGCAAACATTTTATATTATGAAATTTCCGAATTAAATAACAAATGTTGGTAAATCAATAAATTGACACGAAAAATACTCCTGAGAAACAAGATATAATTATTAATCAGTAATGATTGATGTTTTTTAACGATTTTTTTTTATAAAATAATAATTTTATAAAATATTAAATTTAATATATTTGTGTGAACTGTGTGTAGCAAAATAATAATATTAAATGATCACGTTACCAACACCACCAACAGTATTCTACATTACATTATCAACATTAATAATAATACATGAACATATTCGAAAATCTTGTGAACCAAATGCAATTTTTGACTTTTTTATATATTTAATTTTTAAATAATATATATTTTATTAAATTAATTAAAAAATTGAGATATTTTCTGAAACTATACCGAAAATTAAAACAAGAATAAAATTAACGGTCCAATTTTAGCTAAATTCATACATTTTTATTTTTTCTACATTAATATCTTTAAAGCTGATTAAAATAAAATTGCATCTGCATCCTATAACCTTCTATTTCGCAATAGAAAACGATATTTTCTAGACAAGTTGATCGATATTAATGGAATGTATTCAATTCTTTGAGAGAGAGAAAAAGAGAATAATCTATCAATCAATACAGATTTATTTTATCTTCTCTCTTTCTAAACGTTTTCCAATTATGTTATCCAACTTCATGGCTGACAGACACTGACGCAACATGTCTCAAATAAGCGACGAGAATGTCGTCGAGTGGTTTCCACCCTTCATTCAGTGCGTTTGCTTTGATATGCCTACCATACCTCGTTATTTTTAATGAGGCATGTTTACAGAATAGCATTAGTTTTAAAGAATCTTTAGCCTCCTATAAGATAACCTGACATTCCCCTTTCTTTTCCTTATTGTAAAAATACAATAAATCTATACATGGAATTGATATTATTATAAATTTACATTAAACATATGATTGACTTTTTAACAACGAAACACGACTCGATAGGTTAAAGGAATACAATTGAAATGTCGATCTATTCTTTTCAGAGTCTTCTTATCCTTTTAGATTAAACCTCGAGAAATATTTTAGTTTCCTAATTGAAAGACAACTTTCTTATAAAAAAAATCTTTTAAAACGCGATTTAATCTATCATTTTGAGAAAATATAATGTCTTTTATTAAATAAAAATATTCTATATGTATAAAAAAAGGCACAGAATATTTTTATTATTTTTTAAAAACACATCTACTTGTATGTACGGCTCCCTTTTTGTATATTACTTTCAAATACAATATACAAAAGTGTGTAATCATATACTTTTTTCATTAACTCATTCTAAAAAAAAAATCATGTAAAATTTCTATGTTCTTTTAAACAAATGTATTTTTTATGCGCTTCCACCATATATAATTCTCGTACACGTTGTCTTCCTAAATAAAGCGTTCGATATTTTGATTGGCACTTAAACTCGACAGTCCATGTAGCGGTATTTTTTCCGATCGGCGCGATAAATTATAACACGTGCCAGCCGTCCTCAGCGTGATTTACGATGATAGAAAAATCAAGTCGGTCGGTCGTTTTTGTATTTCCTCGCGGCATGACGCTCCGCACGAGCAAGCGATCGGCACACCGGGAAATATTGCGGTTTGGTTGCGTTTCCCTTTTTATATATACACATACATATATATATATGTATATTTATATACTATATATATATATATATAGATACATACGTGATGGCCATGCTTCATTCAACGGCATGGCTCAACTTCCCCGTGGGATAACATATCGCGAGAAATTGCACGTCGTGATTTAAATCCACGTATGGCAAGTTTTGGCAAAACATTTACACCGCTGGATCAGCCGACTGATCGATTGAATTTTCTCTGTGAAAATGGAAATGGGAATCAAGGTCCCATTCTCGCCGAATACTTTTCAATGCCATATTTAGAAGGCGTCTGCTGAAACGGGAGAAAATCCGAATCTCGCGTGAATGTGTACGTAACTTGTACATGCTGTACTACCTCGGAAAGATTGGCCGTCATTGTTCCGCTCACCGGAAATACTTTTTGCGTGAAAGTTTGGAGATGATTGGCATTTGAATACCGCTCTCCGTGTGTTTGCATGTTGCAAACGCTTTTGTAGTTGAGAATTTGTGTCGCGGGTTAGACGACTCCTTTTTCCTTTGAACTCGCGAGTCGAGGTGTTTGCATCGATGAGCACGCAAATGTTGCAAATCTCTTCGTGATGCGTAAAGTGCCTTATGTATTCCGTTAGTATATTTTATGGAAAATTGTCTTCTTCGCGTTGTACGAATACAAGCTTCCCCTTTCTTGGTAGTGACGGTCGTGTTAAGATTTGTGAAATTTCTTAATTAAGTAAATTGAAAACAAAGATTTTAACAACAAAATCCATTAAGTATAGTACCTGACCCATAAGATGAAAGGCTTTTAGCGAACTATGCTTTTGAAAGCGAAACAGGAACAAAACTTGCGTTCTTAATTAAATTTTTAATGGGTTTTTATTTTGATAAAATATTGAACAAATTGTAAAAATATTTAACATCATAAATTGAAAAATGAAATAAATCGTGACGAGACAACGATTTTTGTCGATAATTTCGAAGAAAATTCATCTCTTGATTCTGAGATTTTATCCTTTAACCAAAAGTATCATTAAATCAAAGTACTCATATAACTTTTATTAAATCAAACGCAATATAACTCTAAATTTAATGTCTCAAATATTTTTAGCACAGTATATATAAGGAAATATAAAGAGAATTAATTATTAAAGATAAACTGATATTTGTAGATAACCTAACGTAATTATAACAAAATTTTTGATTTGCATTTATTTTTCTTTACGTCTAAATCAATTTCAAAAATACGTACAGTTCTGATAATAACGAATTATTTTGAAATCTCAGGAGTTCTATGGTTTTATGTTCTCTTCAAAGTGTATTGAGAAGACACTACAGGAGCCTTGTATCGCGCAATCTAGTAGGATCGCGTAAAATCACTGAATTCTCCGTGCACTGACAGGGTCGGCTTAAAATCTTACGTGAAAAAATCTTATGTGATTTTGATACGAATAAGAATCTATGATATTCTTATACTACGAATACTCTTAAATATTTATGGAAAATTTAAATGTTTAAAACTTTTAATGCTTTTTTGTAATTATATAAAAAAATAGTTTTTAAATTACAATTTCTATTTGTTTTTGTGATACAATAAAAAACTTTATACTATTTTCGCATAAAAAAAATAATTTTGTTGAAGTTTATTTAAAAAGTTAGCTAAGTCTGTAAATAATGTTGATGAATCATCATAATAACGTAAAAATCTCTCAAACAATGATCATGTTGCAAAAAATTTTTAACATTTTAGTACTCAGTTTGATCATTCTAGTTGGTTCAATAAAATTATTTTAATGAACTTTTAATTACTTTTAAATTCTGTATTTAATGAACTTTTTAGATATAAATTTTAGCAAATTCTTTCCCTGAGAGTAAATTTTGAGTGCAAACTTTGTCGCAAAATCCTATTATTCTTTACATTAAAATCACGTTTAATAGTATTGACATTCTGTTCTTAATTCATTTATATGCCAAATAATCATTTCATCATAGTTTACATTCGTTATTCATTTCAGAGACATTACACTTAATTAATGAGAATAATATTTAATTGATAGTGTTTTTCCAATATAGAGCACACAAAACTTGAGTTAATTAATATTTATTTTGACTTTATTTATGCTTATATTCGGAATTGCTCTTTCTATATTATATACATATAAATAGCAGTAAAACTACTGCATAATTTAGTATCTTCATCCAAAATGTCGAAACGGACATGTACATACACTAGGCCCGATTCTGCGCATCGTGATGCAGTGACGAGAATATGTGAAGTTCCGGCCGTCATGTCGATGAAGCCTCTTTCGCTTCTGACCCGTCGCTTCCAGTCTTTTCTTTAGACTGGCGGTACCGCCCGTCGTTTTACAAGGGTGCACTTTTAATAACCAAGCATTCTTGTTAAGCTTTACAGCGTAGTTACGTAAATTGGGCCATCAAAAAATAATAGCCGGGCGCTCTATCTCTCTCTCTCTCTCTCTCTCGCGCGCGCGCGCGCTTTGTAACGATGCAGAGGTAAACATACATACGGCCGCGAGCGACCGACTAGTTAATTCGGTTTGTTTCGAAATCTGAATTATAAAACCGCGAGATTACAATCCATGATAAAACATATGCGCGATGATACGAGACAATACAGAGTCGTTTTATTCTCAAACACAAGAAAATGTAAAAACATATTAATGATAATAATGAACATATAAATAATATAAAAATATTTTAATTATATTACAAAACACTTGTGCGTATTTTTCAATTTATATTTTATTAAAAAAATGTCAGCTTATAATATACTTCAAAAATAAACTATATATACTTTATATCTACGTTAAAAATGAATAAATTTAAACTTTATGACAAAATAAAGTTTATACCTTTTTTCCACAGAAATACGTAAATTTAATAAGTCTTGTATAATCGTAAATTATGTCTTGTATAACATAAAATAGTCTCTCTGTATTAATATTATTTTTATAATAATACAGAATAATATGTATATATGTTAAAATTTAATAATTATTGAATTATTGAAAGAAAAGTTATAAAAACTATCTTCAAATATGATTATAAAATAGATTTTTTTTACAACTTAAATATGTTATATATATATATATATATGTATATATTACAATTTTACATTCATAGAATTTACAAAGCTACAAATTACTGTATTAATACCTATTTTCGCGTCGATTAATGAAATTAATTTCTACCTTTTATTTTCATTGATTAATAATGCAAATAATTTGCGAGATCTAAAAGAAAACGTAATTTTGTTCACATACATTGCGGTATTAAAAGTACATCCAAAAGTCTTGTCAAAGTGCGCTTTTATCCCCGGCTTTTATCGAAACTCTTATAACACCCCGCGTGTTTGAGGGTAGCTCTCGTACAAGTAGAGCAATGCCGAAGCTATGAGGTAGGTGAGTCGAAATAGCCATGAAAACGCTACGGTAATAAATAATGTGGCGCTCGACAATAACTTGCCTAGAAAATGCTTGTCGCTTCAACAGCCAGTATCCTTGCACCGCGCCAGCTTTTAGAAACAGGTGCGCGATTTTCCAGCGGTTAACCAGCGATCCTGGACCACGGCATTGTGCTTTAATAGCGGAAGTTACCCGTGCGCCAAATCGATACTTACTCCCAATCTTGCACCAGTCGTGCTGCTGTGGTAAACAATCGAGTCGGAAGTGACGAGAGGGAAGGAACGAATGGAAGTAACGACGCGATAGAGCCAATGAAAGCTACGTGAAAGGAGAAGCACTCTCGCCTTTTTCCGCGATCACGAAATACCAAGAGGGAGGGATACTTACTTCTCTGCTGCTTAGTCTCTAATATCTTCTTTTATCTCAAATATCTTTCACTATTTTCCCCACACATGCTGAATTGAAAAGCATTGTAATAAAATTTGTGCATAAAGATATTTTTTAATTTTTTATTTCTTAATTCTGCTCACGAATCTGTGTTACGACTAAAAATTTATCCATGACGTTGTATAGCGATGAGAGATCTCGAATAAATCCGATTTGCTTTCAATAGTTAACACGAATATCATGCCATGCAATTTTCCATAAGGCCTTATTCCCACGTGTTCTACGGTCTCAATATAAAATTGCTCGCAATAAGCTGTCGCTCGTGCTTCGAATATCGAGATTTAGTTGTACGATGTGATAGAATATAGATACATTCCCGCATTGGCGTATATGCATATTTTCATGTACGCTGACGTGTAGCATGCGGCGAGAATATACGAACTCGTTACGTAGAAATGGATATAATTACTTTGTCCCTGTTTATTCTCAAGAATATTATAAGGTCAATTTATATGCGCTAATGAGTTAATATATTCAAAATATTCAAAATTGTGTCTATATTGATCATTATAAAATATATATGACAGTTATTTAAAAAAATATAATAAAAAATTCCTATAATTTGCCAAATATTGGAAAATTTTGATCTCTGAGAAATATGTGCTTAAATATATTGGAGTAAATATAAAACGGGAAAAGAATTAACTTATATGCGTTCAAATCCGCACATTTAATAAATAATCTGATATAATTAATTTATTTATTTAATAATTAACATTAAACATATAGATATGACGAACCTAAATTTTATAATTTATGGCTCGAGAAAAGGGGTTATTTACAATTTTAAATTTATCTATTTGTGTGAATTCTTATTATTTCGATTTTTGTTATTATTGAAATACTCAAGTATCTTTCTTATAATATAGAATAAATGAAACTATAATGTGTCAGCAAATTTTGCTAAAACGTTGCCTTAACTTTAAATTTACTTTAAGGTAATTTTATACTTCCAACCATTCTTTTTCATAACTTAAGCGGTTTCAATTATTTGCTCTAGTGCAATAGTACTTGGCAGATTAAACTATATTTCATTCTATGCGGTTAAACTCACTAGATTGTTTATGGACAATTTGGCAACCAAAGATAAAATAAGATTGGTAGTTTGATCGGACTATTATTGCATCAATACAGAAGAGCCATTTCGCGCGTACAGAAAATCGACTATATCAACGTCTATCAAAATTTGCTTGAAATTGCGTGAATTCGAGTGGAGAGGACATGCTAAACGAGATGGCACACTCTCAACAAATCAAAACGATTAATGGGATTGTACTAATGGATTATATCTCAATATATACATATTCTTCAATAATTTTTTTTAAATCTGTTTTATCTCGAAAGATCTTCTATTTTAAACTACAATATATAAGCTATATTTTTCCATTCTTTGAAAAATATACAAAATTTATTCCGGATATGTATAGTATTATAGAGAATAACGCAATTTACACACTGCACAAAATAATGGGAACAAGAGAACGGAAAAAAAACATTTAAAAAATGAAAGATATTTTTCGTTTGACAACATTTTTAAAACTCTCTTATTGACACGCAATTTTTATCACGCTAGACATGACAGGTGCGCGCTACACGCGTGCTACTTAACTATTTACTTTTGACTTTTTACAAAATACAAAACAATTCAATCACGCAATCACAGTAACCTTTTGACGTTTGTAAACTGTCAAAATACGATGCTGACTAGTTATAGATATATGCATATAATCAGAATTGTCAACGTGACAGAAATTAAAGAAAAAAATAGAAAATTCCATTAAGGATATATAATTTTTCACAATTTTTATATGCAAAATCACAAATTTAATTACCGTGTCACTTCTCATTTCTTTGTTCTATTTTTCCAACAATGCACTATTGCCGATTGCGAATGATGATGCAAATTCGATAATACTTAGACTACCGGCGACAAGTGGCCACTCTATCAAGATGTCTTTTTAATTTTATATTCCCGCGTTCCGGTGCATTTATTCCATCAAGCGTTTCTGATGCCAGATCCATTCACAACGAGCTATGGGATAACAGAGTTGACATTCAATTATTTTTTAATAAAAGTGCAGAAGCGAACCGGATTTGCCGGAAGCTATAACAGCAATGTAGAAACATGGAAAAATGTTTAATCGTTCATCGCGAAACTCCATATATCTAAAAATATCATTTCAAAGCTCTGTAATTTGGTAAATCAAGTAAATTACTGACTTATATAATATATTTATATTACCGCTTTCAAAATTTTTAGCATATTCTTCATTTATGGAGATGTCATAATGTAAAGAATAAAATATGAATAGTTTGTATGCATTATATTTTTTTAAATTTATTACTATATATTTTTACAATGAAATTACGAAAAAGAATTTATATTTTTTTCGATTTATTTTTTTAAGCTTAACTTCCTTGGATTTTTATAATATAAGCTAAATTCTTGATATTCTGTCGATAAGTTCTTCAAGTGTCTTTAACAATCCCCTGACGTTTCGATGAGAATATATATTGTTTTCATTCTCCTATTGTCGTAATAAATCAATTTCAACTTATATCTATACATATTTGAAAAATTACTTATAATTTCTATTTATAATTCTGTTTATAATAATATGATAATATTAATAATTAGATTTCGCTCGTTTTTTGCAATGTACCATAAAGTATAAAGAAAAAACGGTCTAAATCGAGCGATAAGATTTAAAGCGGTAATGAGTTAACATTATAAACTAGAAATTTATTTTATGAAAAAATCTTATTACCGCTTAATTTAGACCGTTTTTTTTTTTATATTTTGCATAATAATATTATTTTTCGATAATTTACGACTCTGTTAAATACTTCCGTGATTGAGAAAAAGTATACCATACTATAATTTCACATTTTATATATAAATGAAAAATAGAATTACATGTATGAAACTTTTCAGTGTATATACAATGTAATTGACGCGTGAGCTAAAGGGATTATTAAATATAATTTGATATTATTATACATATCTGTTTATTTAAAAATAAAAAAAAATTAAGGTAAACCCCGACTATACAAGTAAAGCTTTTAATTACACTGCGGAATTATAAATACATATTTTAATCAAGATCTTAAGGCTTTTATTTATTTGAAATATGCTTTCTCCAAACTCTGCATTTTTCGAAATGTAGACTTTCGACATGTATAATGAAACGTTTCGCATGGTATTCTCAGTATCTTTTGCATTCATAAACGTACGTAATGAATAGACAAAGACGTTAATAAGGATGGACGTAGCATCTCCGGAGCGAGGATGTTCTCCCAGTTGCGCAGCAACGTCATCTCTCAACATAGCAACATGGAAAGAGCCCCTTGCACGCAGTCGAGCAACGCGAATAGCAATCTAAGGGTGCCGTGCTAGGTGGTAATTCACTGTCCTGAGGGCAGAGTCAAGAATTTCACCTAGCGCGCGGCTCCTGAATTCCCCTTTGACGCCAGCTTTTGGCCCGGGGCCGTTTAGCTCATTTACTGCCCGACTTGCGCGCGAAAACCTTTTGACGTATCCTTGCCGACGCCTCACAGCACTTTTGCCCCGGATTTCCTGCCCGACGTTTATTGACTCTTCCGACGCGTCAAAACGCGACGAAATTCGCTATCCCGTTTCATTTTCCGTGGATATACTTGGCACACACCCCATATTTCATCAGGAGCAACGAATGGTAGGTCCGAAGTTAAAACATTTTTGTAATATCAAAAACAAATAAACTCTAAAATAAACAAACTCTATTAAGTTATAACAAGTCTCAAATATTTGTACAAGATACGCGACGTTCTACTTATGAAATTTCCAGTTTATTTTTTCCTTTTTTCAGCAAAAATACAGAAAGAAGTTATATCACATAATTTTACAACTTTTCAATTTTAATATAATAATTAAATATTGAATTAAAATTCAGCATTAAAGGACAATTCATTTTAAATTGGACGATGAACGTTTCATTATTTTTTCGCATCTCTACAGCTTAATTCATGAAGAGCACCCTCATTTTTGATAGCTCTTAAAGTATTAGTATCCCGACATTATAATTCGAGAACACTCTGCAAAATAAACAATTTAAAAATCGCCGAATTTTCTACATGCTTTTTTGACATAAAACAATTGAAATAAACGTAAAAATCTATTAATTCTAACACACATGCTATTTTTAACTAATTAATATTCATTCAATTAATATTTATTTAATTTATTCAGAGAGAGAATCATTAATAGATATTTCTTGCAAAAATGAGTTTAAATATATATAATTGTATTCTTTCGTTTTTCCGTTAATTATCAGTAAAATGTTTCGTAACGTAGACAATTTTATAATCTTTATTAGTCACGTATTTATATTTTACGTAATACCTGCGCTTTAATGGAAATTCCGTATTTGTTTCTATAATAGAAACAAAAACGTTTTATAACAAGAATATTTTTTCAATTCATTAGAATGTTTATTCGCTATATTTTAGTTAATGTATAGCAAAATTAGAATTTAAGTATTATGTATTCCAAGAACGCTTTAAGATAACTGCTATCTACAAGTTTTGCATAAGAAGTCTATCAATATGTATAGAATTTGCTCTATTTTTCGTAGCATTATAACGCCATTAAATATATTATAATACTATCGCACGTTGTCGGCAACCGGTTATCGGCTTATGACTATGGTAATTTACTATTGATATATGCTAATGAGTCCTCTTGAAATGTATTCATTAATACAAAGCTATAAATATACACAGTTTTCACAAATACATTTTACATATATTTTTTGTTAAGGAATAATTGCATTCAAATTTGTTAAATAATGTATAATATTATTAATCTGTAATCTAATATTATGTAAATTTAGATTTCATGATATTTCATACCTATCAGCTGTCTTTCATTCATATGCCTTGAATAATTTCGATATATTTTTACAAAAAATATTTTAAATATCACTTGGAATCTTTTACAATTTTCGGTATTATTTACTTTGATTTGACTAACCGACAAAGATTTTGTTGAGAAACAAAGAATAACATAGTGTTTTCGCCTTTGAAATTCTAATTCTTCAAATGGACTTTATTTTTTTATTATTTATTTTATCATTGTGTTTATATTTTAGAATTACACTTTCTTCGTAATATCTTTATTTAAAAAAATTAATTACACACAGAAAATTTATGCCTGCTCATAACTCGTCTAATACATATTAACGTAACTTTATTTATTATACAATGTTCACAAATTATGACTTCGGTTTATCTTTCTAATTTAATCTGAAGAAATTTACAGAGATCAAGATTTTTGTTATGCGTGAAGAAAATTTGTTTCCAGATTTATTTTAAAAAAAAAAAATGTCTAAAAAGATGAGCTTTTAGACTCGCAACGTTCCGCCGAGAAGATATTGCGTACGTGGTAACGGGACCGTAAAAGCGGCTGCAATTTATGCTAGCGGAGGGCGAAACTCTATTTACAGCTCTCGCGCTCTGCAAAACAGGCACTGCTCTCGTGCGCTCTTGAAAGTACGCCGGGGTAAATTGGGGACTGCGCTTAATTCGACGTCACGACACGTAAAAAGCGGCCGTTAAGCTGCCTGTCGCACACCCCCGAAACAATGGCGTGGTGGCTAATAATAAGGAGACCGACCAGCTCTCAACGATGAGAGGTAACCGTACGCGGGTGACGCGTACGATAAATCGTCGAATGTTTATAGGGCCGTCAAAGTTGCGTTCGCCTCGACGTTCCCTGCGTTACCTCGTGCCTGCTTGTATACACCGTTTGCTACAACATCGAGGTAATAATTCAGCGACACCATTATTGGCGCGCTACCATAAATTCGAATTACTCCGCACTGAGCATATTAATAATTTCATGCGTAAAGCGCGTCGCGCTGCTTCGTTCGGCATTTTGTACCTTCGTGAGAATAAACGGTCGTCTTCCTTTAATCTCTTAGCGACATAAGCAGTTTTATAAAACGTTAGAACAATATTTATAAAATCAATTACTTTACGTTGAACAGATGTTTCATTATATAAGATTTATGATGCGCTGCATTTATAAAAATAATGTTAGTGTAGAAGATTGTAAAATTTATTATACATACTTTTGCAGTAAAATTGTGTGATAAAAAGCAATTTGCTGCTGAAATAAGATCAGATCTAAATTTTTCTACAAATATATTTATATAATTTAAATGAAATAAACTTTTGAAAACACAACTCAATTGCCATAAAGTTTGGCAGACGTATTCAAAATGATTAGAAAATAAATATTTTTTAATGAATTTTCACAGAGAAAAATATTTAACAAGAAAATGATAAATCCAATTATATGTATATCACGCTATCGATTGATATTAAAATGTATAAATGCAAAATGATGAGGAAGTTTTCAGATTATTCAATTTTGTTTTCTTTTGCAATAATTTTGCTATAATTGTAATACTCGTATATGCATATTCACATTTTGATCATTAAATATAAATATTCCGAACTGCTCTTGTTTCTAAAACTTTTAAATTGGCCGTTAGAAACTAACTTGATTTGTTTAGGTATCAAAAATTTGTTTTATGATGAAACGGTGTGTGTGTTTTATGAAAATTATTAATTATATATTTTATATTTAAAAAATATCTATTCATCTCTCTCTCTCTCTCTCTCTCTCTCTCTCTCTCTCTGTCAACTTCTGGAGTATTCAATACATAAATGCGCAAAAAAATAAAACTAACACATAATTTTTTTTGTTTCTTTTTTTATCATTTCGAATAATAATTGCGAGTATAAGAAGAACTAAATATTTTTTATGAAAAAATATGACTTCATCAATTATGTTAATGTAATTTCTGTTGGCCATTGTTCTTATTGTATTATAAAAACGTATTATAAAACGTATTATAAAAAAACGTATTATAAAAAACGTATTATAAAACGTATTATAAAACGTGAAACGCGCGTGATAGCAACGATCCCATTCGCAAATAAAAAATATATTCCTAATTTAAGAGGAAATATTCTTATATCTGTTAAGAGGAAATATTAAGTACATCTTTCAAGAATACAATTTTTTCGGTGTATTTAAAAACACTTATTAAAAATCTAGTAATATTAAAAATATTATAATAATGTGACTTAATTCATTAATGTTTAATAGTAATGTATAAATTAATTACAATTAATTAATTATGTGTCCTAAGTAACAAAGTATTTGCCTTGGATAAAATAAGATAGTGTTACATTATTATCTTAATATCAAGTATAAAAAGTGAAGGCAGATAATTATGTTTCATGCAATCTTCTCAGTATGCAAATTTCAAGTTGTTCCTGTGTTCTAAATTGCTGCTGAGATGGTGTAGCATTATTATCCTTATGGAACAACAACAAAGTCGCAGTGATCTATTGTTGCAAAACGGGTGTAATGGTTTACGTGCTGCAAATGTGCCAGCGTTACATCTTACCCAAACTATGTTTCGACCGTTAGTACAGTTACGTTTGCAGTCGCCATAAATTAATGGTCTCAAGACAGCATGCAACAGATACGTGTACAAGTGCGACATAAATGAAATACGTGTTTAGCCGAGATAACACAATTAATACGTAAGGCGCCTTAAACAATCAAAACGTTTCTATTTAGTCGTATTCCCAAGTGTTGTGTATTTGTAATAGCTATTACCTATGAAGATTAAATTGTAATAAATTTATGAAATTTTTAAATATTTTTGAAGAAAAAATTAAAAATATATAAAAACATATAAATAAAGGCGTAAAAAAAATTGTATACTAAAAGAAATTAATCAAAATATGTTAATTAACAATAATGCAGCCTTTATTTTATTCGCCTTGACAAGGTCTACATTAAAAAAAATATTTCGTTCTTTCAATCAAAATTTTACTGTAAAATTTAACGATGGTTAAAAAATATGGTTAAAATGTATTGAATGAATATTTTGATGCTAAGTAAAACTATGTTATGCAAATTAAGTTGTTTATTTGATATAAATATTTTTGTTACACAAACAAATATTGGACTGTTAAAAAATACCTTCATTAAATAGTTTTGCTGAAAAAATTTTTCCTAGCATATGAGATCCAAAGCATGGTTATAGAAAATAATGTTTAGAATAAAATATAAAAAATGTATTTTTTAAAATAAAAAATAAAAATTTAAAATAAAAAATAAAAAAATTCATGATCTGCGGGAAACCTATAAAAAGGGATTCCTATAATTTTAACTTTTCTATATATTAGTTTTTACTTATTACTAGTTTTGTCGAAAGGTCTCGTTACGTATTTTTGGTATTTCTCAGATATGTACGTGCCCAATAGAAGGTTGTATTATTCTTGTCTACATGTAGTATGTACTGGAAGAGGACAGAAGTGAAGAAAACGCTGGAAGCAGGTTGTATAAATTGCAGGTGCGATGGTTGCCGCAACGCAACAAGTCCAAAGAAAAGCCGATGGCACGTGTGCCTGCACTGCACACGGTGACGATCGACGACTGTAAGATGGAAAAAGAAGAAAGGGGTGGCGAATAGGAGATGCAGCTTTGTGGCACGTGACTGGGAGCCGTCGACGACGATGGAGCTAGATTTATAGTTCCCTTAGGCATACTGCATCTTTCTTTCCTAACCGCAAAGCTCGCAGTTTATGCGACACCGACGTCGAATTGACATGCCTCCACGAGTACATGCACCCTTTTATCGATTAACTTTGAATCCGACTCCGCTAGACATTGTTACCGAGTGATTTTCTAAAAATTTGTACGCGGCTTTTGCTTGAAATGAAATTTGTCCGCAAGATTTGTGCATGGTAGTATTCGTGAAATAAATTGAAAATTGTGGTTTCTCCGCTGGTCTCGTATTTTTCTTTTATATTTCAGTTTCTAAGTAATAACCGTATAGATTTCCTTAAAAAAGGAATGTTTAAATTAAAAATTAAAAATAACTTTTAAAAGTCAATTATTTTTTGTTTAGAACAGATGAACAAAAATTAAATAAGTATCTGTTATGAAAAATAATATTTTCCGAGTTATAAGGAGTAAAAAAGTTTTCACATCTCTCTCTCTCTCTCTCTCTCGCTCTCTCTCTTAAAAATATTATTTATTAATTTTAATTTCTTTTATACATAATATTGATTGAAGACTTAATCTCTATGTTTTTAAGAAAAAGAATTAAAATAAGTAATCTCTTTATACAATTATATAGTATAATACATATGTATATATTAAAAAAATATAGAAAAATGTTACGTAAATTTTAAGACTGATTTTTAAAAAAGTAAAAAGCTAAAAATTGTATATCCGCGGAATGAATTACATTTATAATACTCACCTTTTCTAAGTCCTTTAATAAAACCTTAATTGATACATTTCTTATTAGGATTATAATGGAATATCTTTTTTGTATAGGAAAGAAAGCAAAGCGGATGATAACGGATAATTAGCGACTTCAATTTTTTTAGAGTCTCTGGAGTAATCAAGTCAAAGGGGGGGAGGGATAATCAAAAGGTTATCCAGGTTAAGATATTAAATATCCTTATCTAATAATAGTTAAGAATTCCTTTATGTATATCATTTGCAATACCTAAGTGGAAAATCAATGCAAAAATTTTTTTTTCCGAAAAATATTATCCTATACTACCTTTGATAGTTACTACCATTAATTAGTATATAAAACCATTCACAAACAAAAGAGATTCGAGAACTCTCTTATTCTTTTTTTTTTCACAGAACAGAAAATATCCACTCCATACAATCTCTGTGGTAGGTATCAGTTGGCGTATTGTGCGGATATTCCAATATCCCCCATAGATCTTCTGGGGCTAACGAGGTCACCGAGGTCATCCGCGTTCGCTCCGGGGTGTCAATATCGAATTCCACGTACCACGGATCTCATTTGGTAAGGATGATGAACATAGACCGCTAACTTTGCATCGCTTCAACGCGGAACGATATTGCCGACGACTAGGATCATTTGAATATAAAGTATACGTGACGAGATGATGTCTTTCGTTCTCCAAACAACAACGAGCGTTGCACATTATGTTTATCATATGATTATTTTTCCAAGCGTTTTGGAGCGAATTAGAAATAATTAATGGAGATCTCATTTTAATGATGAGGTTTTCAGGTACGCGTAATTGCAAATCATTCATTATTGAAAAATTATACTTAATGTCTAATTCACAATTAAGCTAGAATGATATAAACACATGAAATCTCCTTTTTTTATACATCTTGTTTAAATAATGTTAGTTAATAAAAGCACCTAAAAATTTAATTATCAAAGAGTATAAACAATATATATAATATATATATATTTTTTTTTCTCGAATTTATTTATATAAAATTTTAAACTGAGAGGATTATATTGAAAAATTATAATTTAATTGAACTATTCCTATAAAATTTTTGTTCAAAATAATCTGGCTTCAAATCTGTGTAAATAGAAAGCACATTATCTCAATCTAAAAATTTCTCATTAATAACGACAAAAATAATTTAATATTTAATGATTTATAAATAGCTGTCTAAAAACCTGTAGTTAAAAATGAAAAATGACAAAATTTTAGTAAAAATGAACTATAATTATTGGTGGCGCCATCTCTTGAGAAACAAGTGTAGTGATTTAGTACTTGACAAATCCTATGATAATACAATAAAATTGTAAAAGACGCGCGCGCGTCTCTTCCTAACTTTGCAAAATGCAAAATAGTTTATTTATTCCATATCTTATTTTGTTAACTTTTTACTTATATTTTCGAATAGCTTTTCCTTTTTTATTATATTTTTTTTAAAATGAAAATATATTGCTTTGCTAGTATTACATTTTTTTGTACAAAGTAAATAAGAATTCAATAATATAATATATAATATTTTCGCAAAATATTTAATATTTTTTTTTAATTTTGCAGAATGTTTTACTACTCTGAAATTGTCTCTCGCTTAAAGGCAATTTTAGCTGCGACATCAAGCTTTGTTTCACTGTGACATCCCATCATAACATTGCCTATACGACGTAAATTTCAACCGACACACTATATTAATTAATCGTACGTAGAACCAACATTACCAAATTGCGCGGCAGGGTGTTTCTGATTTATACCCTCTTTGCCTCTTGCGTTCCGCATGTCCGCCTGACCAAACGCGGATATTGTCGAGCGAATAATGGCTATTAGAATTTATTCAATGGTTCAACTCACTCCAACGACAGATCGTTTGAACGATGTCGAGAATCCATCGTATTTCATAATCGGCATGAAAATTTAAACTTTTGCATATCATGCCTAGAACAGTTAGAAAATTAAGTTATTGGACAACGCGCAGATAGCTATTTGTTGGAATCATCATTTCAAAATCGAGTATACAAGAATTCTAAGTGTGTCAACAGGTTGTCTAATTAAAAAGAAAAGAGCTTTCCTTAATCAAAAGAATCTAAGAAAGTTACAAAAGTTCCTTGATATTTTAGTCTTAATTTCCATGTTGAATTTTTTGATTAATTGTTGAAACACCGATTTTCTTACAAAAGATAACACTGAGGATTATGTATACATAAATATATCAAACACACATAAAATGATGTTTATTGCATTAAATATTGATGTAAAATATAAATTGTATAAAAAAGAATAAATGCGGTGTTGAGTCGATAAAGTAATTTATAATGTCTAATTGGAAATTAGGCTTTCTGGATTTGATAATTAAATATTGTTTTTTTATAAGTATCACAACATTATTTTGCTACGTATATTAATTTTTGTAAAACTCTTTTGAAAGCATATACCTTTTTCCACTATGCCGCAAAAAATATAGAATGTCTCTTTTTAGATAAAAGAGGTACGCAACGTGTTCTTAAATTTCTATCCTCGAGCCTCAGAATTTAATGCAAATTTGCAAAATCGCGTCTCGTTTATAAAACATGCAACATCTGGTATACTTTACTCGATGGATATTTTGTTAAGCAATTTGCGTGTATGCCAAACGATCTTGCGTCGAGTGTCTAAACAGATGACGTTATATTCTCATTTTTGCCATATTCATTAGAACACTTATACGATGAAATAGATCATCTCTTATAATAAGAAAAAGATCTAAAAGAAAAATGGATTTATGAATTTACTTACAATTAGTTACAATATCCAGAAAAAATCATTTATCTATTAATGAAAAATTACGTTAATACATTTTAATAATAAAAAATAGCTTATCATTTGCAATCATTCTTGCCATACACATACAACGTACAAACACAAAGCTGTATTACAGAAGTTAATAACTGGACACATTACCCATGTGGCATAACGCAAATAAATGACGGTGATCCTCGCTGTCGCGATATTTGCACAGGTGTGCTCTCTCTGTTTCTCTCTCTCCCCCCCCCCTTTTTTTCCCCCCCCCCCCCCCTCTCTCTCTCTCTCTCTCTCTCTTTCTGCTGCTCTCTGCTTCTCCTTCTTCAAACAGACTAAATATGAGTAATGAAAGAGAAGATACATCAAAATATACTGAAGAATTGAAGAATTGAATTAATTTTATCTTAAATACCAGAGCTGGAATATAAGTTGCGTGAAGAGTATGAAGTAAATAGAAAAGTTCAAATATTATTTATTTTTGTATAATAGATATAACTATGTTTAAATGCAAAAACTACAAGAAATATCTGTCCCGAAAAAGCATTTTAATATATTTATGAAGAAAAGCTGTAAAATATTATTATTTGTCGTTAATAAATAGCGTATAATAAAAATAAATTGAAGTAAAATTAAAAAATTGTATACCATTAATTGCAACCAAAATTGCCTAAACGAGAAAGGAATCAAATATATTCATATTTAAGCTATTTTTTACATGTTTCTCTTTTTTTGCATGTGATCTTATATTTATGTAAGAAAAATAGAAGGTTCTGTAACTCAAATTAACGATGTCGCGATAACATCTCACGATGCTAATGCGAACGCACGTCGTGGATATGAATACACGTCATTTATCTTCTTAATGAAATACGCGTGTGGTGACGGATTCTACTGAACGCCCGTGAGATTCGACGCGTTTAATGAGGTTTCCAAATTGCCCGCGATGTTTTAATCACCTCATAACGTGTGAACATGGTTAATCTTTTGATACTATGCTTTAATCAGCCTCCCGCAAATAAGCTCTTAAGCAGATTTCAAACGGTATCATCTGATTCCATTATATAAACTGCAATGATGAACTAGGCAAGGGAAAATTTGCGTGTCATACGAGCATGAATGTACAATAGATTCACGAGGTAAGAATCTCATGAATCTGTCGTACAATTCTTTTTATGTCATAGATACGTATTTTCTTCATTCTTGTAATATCTTGCACTTCGCGATAAAGTAGTATTAATTTTGTGGAAGCTAAATGATATTAAAATTTATAATTATTTTTATAATAACTTACACAAAGAAGGCTCGCACTTTTGAATTACGTGTGATAAAGTACAGTATTATGTATACAAAATAACACAAAACGTTAGAAGAAAGCGTGAAAGAAGGAAAGCAGAGAAAAGAGGATTACTAGATTAAATTATATTTTAAAGCGTTGCAAGAGGAAACGTTTCAGATCTGCAAATCTCACGATAACACGAGATATAATTTCTCATGTGTCGATTGCGCGCAGCTGCAATCTAAGGGGTCAAAAGTGCGAGATTAAGTGGCAAATTTTTAATTTACATCTAATAAACTGTATTATATCGATTAAGATTATCACTATAAATATTTTAATTCTGATAACTTCGGCGTTTACTGTATTATGACATAATTTTATTTATTTTGCTTTATGCAATTAAGGTTACAAAAGATTCGTAGTCTTTTCTTCATATAAAATATAATTTATTATTAAACGCTGTACCTAAATACAACAAAAACAAACTTTACATTTATAATTATAAATTGTAAGATTATAATTTGCGTATTACTTTCTATGAAATCATATGACAGCTTATTACTCGTAATTACGTATATATCTCGATGCTGTAAAAACAGAAAAAATATTTAATAATTCTGTCGTCAGTCTCAGATTCTGATTATATAAATAAATGAAATTAAGAACCATCCTCTTTCGCAGGATAATACAAGTTTATCAGACTTAGAGTGCTCACGCGTAAAAAAAGAAGGAAACGTTAGAAAAGAGAGAAATAATCTTACCGTCTCATCCCAACCAGTTTCTTTCGTTTGCCTACGTGCACTCGCACTAACCATTGTATCGTTTGTGCTATGGTGGATCAACGGATAATAATCTTCCACGTCGCTGTTTTCACTGCTGACATTTCCATCGGCGATTTTCTCGTCTACTAACCGCATCGTATACTGATGCGCGTAATGTCTCACTGCCATTCTTCTTGTAGAATCATTCACTCTCGGTATAAACATTCACTAATACTTTATCGCGCGCGATGTCCACAAGCCACAGTTTACGTTTGCATCGCGAGAAGTAACGCCGTTATTCGCACTGTGAATCATTGGCTCTGTGATGCTTTCGCGATGCAAAACAAACACTATTATAGATAGTGAATGTAAGCAACGCAGAGGCATCTGACTACGCGAAAAATATCAAGTAATGAGATATTTGCGGGGATGTTACAGTAGTAATTAATATAAATTAATTGCATAACAACTAATAGTATAAAATACGTATAATGACAATGACATTGATAATGCTAACTACATAGTAATTGATGCATTATTGATATTGTTATTTTTAATATGTTACTGAATATTGTTACCTATATAAAATTATTGTATTTGGAGTAATTTTGTTTATTGGGCATAATCCAAAAAATTATTATATTATTTGACGTTCTGTTTAAAATATAATATTTATAATTTCAACATAATTTGACGTTATCTTTCATGTAATTATTTCGCACATTGCTTCTGAATAGAATAACCTGTCAAACGAGATTTTAATAGATTCAATGTCACCGGAAATTTAACGTAATCGTAAACACAAACACGTTCATTACGACTAAATTACAGTCGGAATATCCGGATACATATTTTGAAAATAATATGATTGATCTCTGACTAAACAGTTATGTTTGATTTAACAACATACTGGGATTATATTCTAACTCTATGTTACAAAGTTGCAACGTTATATGACTCAGAGAGAGAGAGAGAGAGAGAGAAATCTAATTCTAGAGTTCTTGGTTAAAACTTGTTGTTCTAATTAATTTATAAATAACATATAAAATATATCTTTTATGTATTTATTATTAAATTATATAATATTTATATATAATTATTATCTTGATATATTTTAAATTTGCACTGTAAATTTGAACAAAGGATGAATGTTAAAACACAGAGAAAATTTAATTTTAATAAAAAATAAATATACTTTGTTGCCCTTCGTAGAATAAAAATTTATTAAAATGTTGACAATATATATCGGAAAAAACATATCAATACATGTGTACATTATCGAAAACTGTATTAAACACACATACTTCATTATATACATATAAATATACATTCTTATATGTTGATATACAACTCATTTAAATAACACGTCCTATTTTCTAAGATAGTTTAATAATAGCCGATAAACGAACTATCTTATCCGTCATTACGTATTCTACATAAATAGTATTCTCATTTGCAATTTGTTTCTATGAGAATTAGGTCGACGCGATCGAAGGCAAAGCAGGATATAATATATAATGCGATAATGCCTGTAATCTTGACAGATTTTAACGAGTATTAATTAATCGCTTTATTCCTCTGGTAACTTGATCGATCTTCGCTCAGTCTCTTCCGTCCGAGAACACGCATTAAAATCGCGCCCCCAATTTCATTTCACATTATTTCACAAATTTTTATCTGTATAAGTAGTTTTTATATAAAATGACCAACTCTTTCCTAAAGCAAAACACAAAGAAGAGAAGAGAGGAAAAAAATCTGGTTTTTCTTTTCGGAGAGAATGTTGCTACAAAATCCGCAAAACTGACTTCGGTTTTACCATACATTAAATTTAGAGATCTCTTAATTTTCACTCTCATGCGAGACTCCGTAAGGTCCGCTGAGAACTGAGAACTTTCGCGAAGCAAAACGCATCCACGCGCATCTCGCGAATACGACATTCACGTAGCTACTCTCGCGATTCAGTGAAAGCACAATCATTCTCTATGGTTTGTACAGTAGTTGGCGTTCGTGATGACGAAATAAAATTTGCCGTGTCGAGAAGAATGTTCAGCCACAAAATTACGTTAACGTACATTTTTAGTATCTGAAATCACATTGATTCTTCAGAGAAAAAATATGTATGAAAAACCAAACTTATAAAATTGGCAAAACTTGTTAACGAAACGTCAAAATTGTCGATTCTAATCTTCACATATGCAAATTAGATTAATTTAAAAATATCTTCTACACGCAAACAACATTCTCGAGTAATTATTAAAATTAGTTTGGTAAAATAATACACTTTTGCAGACAAACGTCGCTGGTAACTACAAAATATGTGTCGACACGTCAGCATTATTATCCACCTGTAACGAACAATAGCACTTTTGCAAGATAATATGACTGTTACGAATTACAATTGTATGGTTTCGTAACACATCCTGGCGCGAATTAGTGAATATATATACATAATGAATCAGAATTTCCAACGATAAATTTCAACGATAGAATTTTGAAGAAATTTCTGAAGTCGATTTTTATTAACTTCAACGTCGCGATAGTTTATTTTTACGTCGTTTATTTACATTTAATTCTTCAAAACGTTGTTCATTTTTTACTTTTATTATTTTTAATAATCGACGTTACGTTGTCGTACGGTACGAAAATCATATCTGTTTTTCGAAATTATCGAGTTTCTATGTCGTGGGTTTTCCCGCGTGCGCGTGTTCTCCGAACCGGTCCGCGAAACCTTTGGAGCGGCACGCGACACCGCCGTTTTCCAACTGACAGACGAAGGAGAAAGGATTCGCATTGAAACGCCTGTGCACGCGGCCATGGCGCGCTGTTTGACATCGGCTTATCGGTATTATTAGTTACTACCGCTCAGCTGAGCAGTGTTGAACCGGTGAGCGTACAACATACAATAATTTATGTAAGATTTGCGATTAACCAATTTTTTTTACCCGGATAGGAAACTGGAATGCTTATTACGAATAAATTCATTACCGTCATTTTATAATGCTATATTGTAAGGATATTTATTACACAAGTTCCAATTATGTTTCATAATGTTAGATATTATATTAAATGTAATTACATTACGTTAAATTCAATGTATTTGTAACTGTAAAGTATTTTTTATACGTATACAACAAATTTAATATATTTTTCATAAAATTTTATAAAAATTAATGTAATTTCTATAAAATTTTATGTAAATTTGCATAAAATTTAATGTACACGTTTATTACATTTAAGACTACGGTAACTTATAGTTTTCATAACCCATTCATTACTTTTCAATTACCTTATAACCACAAGTTTCAACCATTACATGTTATTCAACATGTATACAAATTTATTATAACATTTCTATGAACGCGATGAACTACAAAAGAATGATTGTTTCTAGCTGGTAACATATCTACGATCTTCGATATTTTTCCATGTTACATACAGCATACACTGTTTGATTTCCATGCTATGTCTACAGAATATAATTGCGAAACAATACATTATCAAAATACATATATAACAAATAATTAAAAAAATTTTTACTTACAGTATTTTGATTAAATTTTTTGCTAATTTTGGTCAAAATGTTTCAAAGCAAACATAAAATTTAATAAAATATTAAAGTTTTATCATAGTTTGCAATTCCAATGTTTACTATTCAATTATTGAAAATGTATAATTATTTTATCTGTAGAGCCTACTTATATTTATAGTGATTGTAATGCAAATCGTTTAAATTATAAAGCGAATAATCACTCAAGAAAGATTCTTTTAGTTTCTTTTTTTTTTTTCAAATAAAATCTTTAATGTTTGATTATTAATTTTCAATGTAATTTCTAATGTAATTAGAGAATGAAAATACCTAGTCTCGCGTTAGAGTGCGTTAGAGTGCTCGCTTAAAAGATACTTAAAAGACGTCTTTAAGACATTTTATGACTCGATTTTGGACTTTTTGTTGTTTGCATAATTACTTTTACTAATAAAAATATATTATAGGAAATCTGTTTCATATGAAATAGACGCAAAATATGATTTATGCGATTAATTAATCAGAAAAAACATTAAGAATTTATATATCTGTACGATTTGATCTTGACAAGAGCTTGCTGATATTTAAGTTGAAACAATCTGTAGTTTCTGTATATGTATAAACCCATTAGGAAAATAAATTTTAACAAACAGCTTCTGCAGATTTATCTTTATGTTACACAATACATTACATACATTGATAGAAATGTTATAATAAATATGTATACATGTTGAATAACATGTAATGGTTAAAAAAACTTGTGGTTATAAGGTAATTGAAAAGTAATGAATGAGTTATATAGCTAAAAACTGTAAGTTACAGTAGTCTTAAATGTAATAAACGTGTACATTAAATTTTATATGCAAATTTATATAAAATTTTATGAAAATTACATTAATTTTTATAAAATTTTATGAAAAATGTATTAAATTTGTATGTATAAAAAATACTTTACAGATACAAATACATTAAATTTAATGTAATGTAATCACATTTAATATAATAACATTATGAAACAAAATTGGAACTTGTAATAAATATATTAAATTTTAATGAACTTATAATAAATACGTTGAATTTTATGATATTTGTAATAGTTCTGTGTTAATAATTTACCCCCGTCAAAAAGAAAATTAAGTTACTTATTAATGAAATAAATATCAATTTTGCTGGAATAGAATTAATTTTAATTTGTCTTGAGTATAAGACAACATTTTTTCCTTATTTTCCTCAAACGTTATTATCAGGAGTGAATGATATTCTGGGTATACATGCATAATATCTCGAAATAAAGTGCATATATGATCTGACGAACAAAATAGAAGAACAAATTGTAAAGAATCTAAAATCTTGTCGTACCATCCAACTTTAATGCACAATAGCAACCAAAGAAACCTGTGAAATACATGCGTTTTTTGTTACATAATATTTTTAAATAATTTGTATGTAAATATGTATATTTACCGTATTTGATAACTTTTAGTTTCGAAAAAATAAATTTTTGACATTAACATTATTTTTTTCACGGTTAATTGCTTATAAACAGAATGTAGCTTGTCTAAAAAAATTATTTCTTCAAAATTACAGAAGTCCTGTTTTTTATATATAATAGGAGGTACATTATAAGTATTATCATCCCATGTAGCCCATCCTTCTACTAATTCGAGACACTCTGTTTCCCACGCGATTTTACAATGAGGTACAAGAAGATTCGTAGGTATATTATAAAACCAGTAGTTCCACTCAATCGACTCTAACTATAATAATATAATAATAAAATAAAAGTTATTATTAGAGAGAGAGAGAGAGAGAGAGAGAGAGAGAGAGAGAGAGAGAAAGAGAGTATAAATACTATTTAAAATATTAACACTATTCTAATTCTATTCTAGTTTATTTGTATATATAGAATGTGTTACCTCTTTTTTATTCTCAGGAAAGGATTTAAACAACAAACTTTTCCAATCATCCGTCGTTATACTTTTAAATGCGAAATGATGAAAATAAAATTTAAAAAATGCTTCGAATGCTGAGGATCCTAATTTATTTTCTAGGGTATTTAAAAGTTCACATCCTAAATCGTAAGGTATATATTTAATGTAGTTTATAGGTAACGCTTGCAACAAATTGGGTATTAACGGATTTAATTCGATGTCTACCGAGTTAGTATTATTTACTTCTCGCTTTAGTATCGCTCCTAGTATCTATAATATGATTTAAAAAAATAATGTAGCAGAAATGTGTATACGTGTTTACTATGTACACGTAATGTAAAAATATTGAAATTTGGCATTATATTCAATATATTAATAATTATTCCATTTGTCTTAATCAAAATAAACAAAATTAATACTCTACCATCTTATTCAGACCCCCACATAATAATTTTCTGTAAAATATCTGCATTTTGTCAAGCGGCAATATTTGGGAAATGATCTTCCTACAAATAAACATGCTGAAACTTTTATTTAGCCAAAAATCATTATAATTTGCACACGTAACTGAATGTCCTGCCCAGCTCTGTGTGATACTTAAAGCGAGTAAACTGACACTAGAAGCATCTCCATTAAGTAGAACTGGTGAAATAAATGCTACGGATGGACATTCTATTTCGAATGAGCCGAGACATGGTGGAAGTACACATATATCGTATCTTTCTAAAGATATTACATTTTTAATAAAATAATAATAATAATAATAAAAAAGAGAATTGATAATATTTACAAAATAATAAAGTTTTCTCTATGTATAAATATAAATAATAAAAATAAATAATTTGATTGATATCTTACCCCAACAGTAAGGTCCACAAAAATGTTCAGCAATCTTCAGCATGTTTTCAATTATATCTGTATGAAACGTTTTGACAGCTTCATTAATAAACCTGTTTTCGGCAAACACATTGGTTTGAGAATTAATACGTCTTTTCTGTAGTGAACCCACAGCAATAATTACCGCGTAAGATGCTACAGGATGCGTTTGAAGGAATTTATATCGATTAAACGTCGAATATATAGATTCACTTAAAAGTGCGGGCATTAGAACTGTAAAATCTTTTGGCACTGTAATCTAAAAAATATGAAATGCACATAAATAAAAATTAAATGAACCTTTATTTTAGATTAATTAAAGCAATTTATAAAGAATAAACATTATTATGTTTATCATTATACATTTAATTTTTTTCACAAATACATTTTACTTTCTTCGTAAATTTTTATTACTTTTATCAAAATAATGTTAATATAATAATCAATCGTGTCACCGTTTTTATATAAATGTGTAAAATGCAAACACATAAATAGTACTATCTACATTTAAATTTTTACCGTAGCACTGTACGTAAATTTGACAGATGGTGTATCTTGGCAGGGAAATACTGATCTAGCAAATATGAACTAAAACAATAAAAATTGTTATACATATATGTTGGTGTTGAATAATTTTACTTAATCAGTTTACCTTGTTATTAGACAATAGAAAGGGATGTGTACCACTGGCAGTTTGTGCAGGTGACAGCCAATATAACGCAGGTGATAACTTATTTGTTTCATAATCAATTTGAATTTTATATCTGAAAGTAACGTATTATTAATAATATACTCGATTCTTGCATCAATAATATTTAATAATTGCATTTTTTTTAATGTTTCATATTCACTGAGTTTTCTTCAACACAAAATCATCATTTTTAATTTCTGGTAACTGTATAGCAAGCAATCCCCCAGTAAAATGTCCTTGATGTTGGAATTTATAATTTAATTCTTCTTCCGTATCAAAATTTTTTACTTTTTTAATGAAAAGTTTATAATTATCTAAAATCTAATTAAAGCGATATCACATATTAATAATAAATCAGAACTTTGCTCAATATTAAACAAAATATCTACTTACTATTTCCACAATTGAATTTTTTCTTTCTATAGTCAAAATCGCTGTTCCTTTAAGAACATTTTTATGAAAGTCTACATACAAGTCTAACTCAGTATGAATTACACGTGCGGATTCTAATAATTAGAAAGTAATAAACAAAAGTTTAATAAACGAAAGTATTAACAAATGTTTTTAATAAATAATAACATATGACACAATGTAATATTTGTTTTTAAAATGTAAATTATAAGTATTAAATTGTTGTGCTAAATATGTGTATAAAATATTTTATACATTTAAGAAAATTAGCAGAATTCCGTCAATTAATTAAATTCGTAAAAAATTAATTTAATTTTTGAAAATGTATATTATATTATAATTATATAAGGTCTAAAGAGAGAGATATGTATGATATTTCATCTTTCGAACACTTTAATGAATTCTTTCTTTAAATATCCTTTATTCTATCTTCTTTAACAAAAATTAAGTAATGAACAGAAATTAAATAAACTAATTAAACAACTAAAATACCTGGTACTGCAAAGGATTGTGGATGTACTGAATGAGATGAATCCATTTTTTAAAATATTCACACGTTGTAGCCTTTCTAATAAAAGTAACATTCAATAATGAGAATCTTTATATTTAAACCGCAGCTGTAAGGACACAATATAGTTTCTCTTACTGTTATCCATTTTTCTTTGTTTGGCAACATTATTTGTTTATTATTATGTTATCACATCGCTAAATAACTGTGAATACCACGTAAATGATTTTGTACATACATCATTTGACAGACACAAATCAAACTTGTAATATATGCGCAGTTTATTTAATTTAACTTTATAGTATAGCCAAAGAAACGAGAAATTTTCTCTGCATTTATTAGCGAATAGTGAAAAAATATGTTTTGATAGAATTTAACACATATTATTATGCAGCGCTACCTTGTTGATGCCATTTAATAAACTGAAGCGTTGAAATGGTATATATTAAACGTATAATTACTTTTTCATAAATACAACAAAAATTATGACTGCGCTTGGATGCAATCACTATTTTTATATGATTTTAAGAAAATGCATATTGTTTCGCCATTTCAAAACGTTTCATGTTTGTTTAATGGTATCAGCTTGTACTTCAGCAGACTTTTGATCGTTTTTCAAAAAATCTTTATCTTTAGTTTTATACCTTAACGTAAATCACATATATTGTTGTGTCTCTTAAAATTTATGCGTACAGTACAATTTATGTGTAGATTGCTAAAAAATTTGTTTAAAGGTTCAACTTATACTTTTATAAAACAGTACAGAGAGCTTTACCTACAAAATTCTTTCTCAAAAATTTTCTTGTCAATACGCGACATTGAAGCTATAAATTTGCATAGCTTACGTAATTAACGTTAAAATTTAATAAAATGCCATCGTAAAAAATTAAAAATGCATTTTGAAGCTCGAAATTTGTACTTTAACATGCTTGATTGTTTTTAAATTTTATTCTACAAAATGGAAGAAATAAAAAATTTTTGCATTAATTTTTTCAAATTTCATGATACTATTGTGATTGTTTAGCAATGCTAGTTGAATTTCAATTTCGCATAATTCAGTCAAAAAAATTGCAAGAAATTTTTTTAAACAGCATTTTGTAGGTGTATAAAGTTTGTACTGGTTTTCAAAAATACTGAACTTTTTAAAAAAGTATTTTTTTTTATCAAGTTGCAACTTTAGAATTATACTCTGTATACATTATACTAATACACTTTTTTCGTAATTTGACTTTTCCATTGTTATCTACATAGGATAATTAATCCCAAATAATATTATATATTGATTGAATCATAAAAAAGTCATCACCGAAAATCGAATACCCGATTTTTATTTAAACTATAATTTTGATGTTATCATCTGAGTTTGATTATCAATAGATAAATGATAAATGCAAAGAGAAAATTGTAATTTTTCGGCAAGATATAAGACATTATAGCATTAAAAGTATGAGTACGTGTTTATGCAGTATTATATAATATAATAAAAAAATTACATATTTAATAACGTATTATCAAAATGTGCATTATGCGCTAATTAAAAAAGTAATAATCTTGCGTCAATTTCTGTAAGACCGATTGTTCTGTGTGATATGTTTCGTCGGTATTTCTAAAGAAGTCACGTGATCTACTTTTCATTGTCGCCGCATGCCGCCGCTTCCTACGCGTATGGTGTATAACCTTAAAACCTGCTTGCTTTTACAAGAAAAAGAATAGGTAATGTAAAATTTTATTCGTTGGCCGTGTTTCGTATCATTCAAGTTTATTCTGCACGCATCTCTTGAAGCTGCTCTCTTTTATTTAAAAAAATCTGTTGCGCTTTGCTCCATATTGAAGTTTAGGGAGCATACATAAAACACGCGGTCTCTCGCTTTGGAGTCCTAAAATTATTAGATCGCCGTCTGCCACGTTTACGTTTTACTCAAGATATTTTAAACGTATAACGTTGTTAAGCTCGTTTCTTGCATATTCCATGTTTACATCAGTTTATAACTGTGTGTTTATGTACATTTGTTGTGTAAAATGTTAAACTCGAGGGTGCAGCATTTTGAAGTGTAATTAATGAGTGACACATACCGTTTATTACATTTTGCCTGATCGTTGCAGAGCAACCATGAGTCGTTTCTTCGCAACTGGCTCAGATTCTGAGTCTGATAGCGCATCTGAGGAGGAGCAGGTTCAAAGAGCACCTGCGACAGCTTTTACTGTAAGTATCATCATCGATAAACATTTTCATTATATTTTTAGATGGTTTTTATTTAACGACACAAATCGACACAAGTGTCGCCTTTCGATATATTCAACAGAGAAACCAGTTTTGCAATTGTTGTAAAATTCTTGAATATATTGTTTTTGTCCCTTAGTTTCTCACAGAATCTAGATGTATAAACAATCATGTTAAAGAATTTTACGACAGTTGTAAGCTGATTTCTCTGCTAATCTCAGCCTTTGTTAACTCATGATGTGCCAAGAAAAATAAAATGTTTTGTGTCAATTAAAGTCATTAAATGGAAAGCACTCTTTGTTAATAATTTTCTTTTGCAATATCAACCTATCATTTGAATAACTCAAAGTATCTCTTTACAGTTTAGTGATGATGAGGAAGAGACAAAGCGTGTTGTACGCTCTACAAAGGAGAAGCGATATGAAGAAATTGCGAATCTTATAAAGCTTATTAGGAATTACAAGAAGATTAAGGACATGAGCAGCATGTTAACCAGTAAGTTTCAATCTCATAAATCTTTTATGTTTTATACAATTGAAAATTACATTATCAAGAATTAAGCATAAATATTATTTGTTACATGTGTTTCTTTATAAATATATTGATATAATGATTGGTGATTAAATGCTTTTAGTATAACAAGTATTTGCTTTCATAATTCTAGGTTTCGAGGATTTGATGCGAGCTTATCAAAAAGCTTTACCTGTAATCGCCAAGGAGGAACTTGGACAAACGCCAAGATTTTATGTTAGATGTTTAGTAGAAATGGAGGATTTTATTAATGAGGTATGGGAAGACCGCGACGGGCGCAAGAATATGTCTAAAAACAACTCTAAGTCACTTTCAACATTGCGTCAGAAATTACGAAAGTATAATAAGGATTTTGAAGAGGACATTGGTAAATTTAGAGAAAATCCTGATCAAGACGACGACGAAGAAGAAGAGAAAGGTTTAATTACTACAAGAAACATCTGAAATGCATGTTTCAGTTTAAATCTTTTCGAGATAAAAAAATCAATTATTCTGTTTTAGCCGAGGAGGTTCTAGAGTCTGAAGAGGAAGATGACAGTGCTGTAGCTTTTAAAAAGGCAGGATCGGAAGCAAGTGAACCTGATGTGTCCAAGTTCAAGGTTTTTTATGATACATGACTCTAAAGTCTACAATATATGATGCATTTATTCCTTGCTTATAATTTAGTAAACTAAAAATTCGGCGTTTGTGTGTAATTTGTTCTAGTAATTTGTTAAATCACGAACAACAGAAGAAATTGCATCGTATATTGAAGGCTTTAAAAAAATACCAGAAGTTGATTAAAATAATTGAAATATATTTTCTTGTATTACAGAAGATCGCAACCGATGGTGAAGACGGTAGTGAAAGTGAATCTGATTGGGGCAGTGATTCAGACAGTGAGAGCACAAGTAGTGATGACGAAGGTCAATATCAAAATATTCGTGAGCGTTTCATCAAAAAGTACGTTCTTTTAATCTATATAATAAAATTCTCGATAAAAATATTTTCTACTTAAATAATAGGTAAAATTTATTCATACATTATTAGGAGTATAAATAAGTTTCCGTCGTTTTTCCATCAAAAATTGGGCATTTATTGTGAAAGAATGGTACCTAATGTTTTATTCGACAAAGTATTGTCCATCGCTAGCCACTACTTTTTCCCATCTTTCTGGTAATTTCTGGATTCCGTCAAAAAAACAAAAGACGTCGAAACTACGTTCTTTGTCTTCGACGTCAAATTCACCGTTCTTAAACTTTTGAAACCACTCACGACAACTTCTCTCACTTGAAGCAGCCTCACCATATGCTTCTACAAGCAATCGGTGCGCCTCAGCTGCAGATTTCTTCAAATTAAAAAAGTAAATCAAAAGCTCCCGCAAATGACGCTTATTCGACTTAAAACTCGACATTTTCACACGAAAAAAGATATATGATGCTGATACAAAATCGCTAATATTTCAAGGTTATGTTGTTGGTTAACATGCTGGTGGCGCCATCTTTTGTCAAACGGCGGAAACTTATTTATACACCTAAATTGTATATGACACCATGATCTTTTTTATACAGAGCTACAACTCAAGAAGAGGATGAGGATAAAGCGAAGAGGAAGGAACAACGTAAAGAACGCAAGGAAAAGGAGCGAAAAAAGAAACGCGACGAAGATGATGGCGAAGGAGAATGGGAAACCGTCAAGGGCGGCGTAGCTATTCCCTCTGAAAAGCCAAAGATGTTTGCCAAGGATGCAGAAATTAATATCGGCGCGGTGTTAAAGAAGCTTTCTGAGATAATTGCAGCTCGCGGTAAAAAACGTACAGACAGACGCGAACAAATAGAACTCTTGCATGAATTGCAGCTGATAGCAGATGCACATAATCTTGGCTCAGCTGTAGCCGTGAAGATCAAATTCTCCATCGTGTCTTCCATATTTGATTACAATCCAAAGGTTTCTGATGCTATGAAGCCAGAATATTGGTCCAAGTACGTATTTTTACGTGAAATATATGTATATATTTTGTGTATATAATTTATAAACCTTAAGATAAAAGATTTAAAGTAAGCAAGTATTAAATAGATAACATTTTTTACAGAATACTTGAGCGCATTACCGAGATGTTGGATATGCTGTTGAGCAGTTCTGATATGGTAATAGCAGAAACAATAGCTGAAGAAATGGAGGAATTTGAAACAATGCCATTCAAAATACATGGTTGTGTATTAACGCTGGTCGAACGTCTTGATGAGGAATTTACAAAGTTGCTAAAGGAATGCGATCCACACAGTAATGAATATGTGGAAAGGTAATATCTTTTGAGAGAAATTATGCAATATATTTACTATTAAGGCTCCTGAATACTCAGCCAAGAACTCCGTGTTGATGAGTAGCGACACCGAATTAGTCGGTGGCTAGCAAAACTGGTAGTACGTTACTGGTTATACACACAATTGCAAGCTCATGTCCGTGTGCTCATTTTCGGGTAGAAGGGGAGCGCACAGACATGGGTTCATGCTTGTGTGTGTGTATAGCGCCTCGCCATGGTAAAAGTTTGAACTAATAGGCGAGAAAAAGTGATGTTTTGACGACAAAATTTTTCTTGCGTGCCATTTCGTCAATATTTGCTTATTTGTGAAAATGTGACTTCCCTCGTACTCGTGAAAGTCCTAAAAATTGCCGGAAACTGCAGTTATCGCGAAATTTTATACGTAAAAGCGTATATTTCACTCGTTTCATCAGCTGTTAAATTGTGTGATTCTGCTCGAAAATAGGCTCACTTTACGTGTCTTTTACGACCATTTACTGACTATCAGAAGAGGAAAGGACAGTTTCCGGCAATTTTTACAAGTGTTTTTGTGCGATCTCGCCTTTTAAATTTATCCAAATTGTTTTTATTAAAAAATGGGACGCAAGAAAAATTAATGTGTTTTTCTCGTCTATGACGTCACAATTCCAACATGGCCGTCGCCGGTATTCAGGGTCTTAGGGCTACGCAGAATAAAAGGAACAGGGAATAGAGAACAGAGAATAAGAATTTCAACCTATCAGAAATCATACTGTGGAAATCGTACTGTGGAATAAACAGTTGTGTATTCCATAGTACATGATTTTTGATAGGTTGAAATTCTTATTCTCTGTTCTCTGTTCCCTGTTCCTTTTATTCTGCGCAGCCCCCCTTAATATTGTCTACACTTGTTGCAGGTTGAAAGATGAGAAACAAGTTGCTGCCATAATTGACAAAGTGCAGGAATATTTGGAAAGACAAGGAACTGTATCCGAGCTTTGTCGCGTGTACCTTCGTAAAATTGAGCACTTATATTACAAATTTGATTCAAATGTTCTAAAACAAAAGGAGGTAATTTTTCGAAGTATTTACAGACGCACGAAACTTTTCTAGTTTATTAAATTGTCAAAATTATATTGAATTAGGGTGAATTAGGAGCAGATGTAATCACATCCGTGCAAGTTATGGAAAAGTTATGCAAATACGTTTATGCTCATGATAACACTGATCGACTAAGAACTCGTGCGATTCTTTCGCACATTTATCATCATGCCCTCCATGATAACTGGTTCCAAGCTCGTGATTTAATCCTGATGTCGCATCTCCAAGAAACCATTCAACATTCTGATCCAGCCACACAGGTTTGAATATGTTTTATACCCTTGTCTTATTAATAGTTACTCATTCTGTCATTGTAGATTAATTTTAATCTTGGTTTATTTTTTATCTTTTTCTAATTCTTAAAACTAGAAGAAGATAAAAAGTTAAACCAAGATTAAAGTTAATATATTAATAGAAACGGGCATGAAATGTATAAAAATAATTATTGCTTTTTTTTTTTAGATTTTATACAATCGCACAATAGCCCATTTAGGATTATGTGCATTCCGTCATGCAAATATCAAAGATGCTCACAACTGCCTGGTGGATTTGATGGTGACAGGCAAAGTGAAAGAACTTTTGGCGCAAGGTCTGCTGCCACAACGACAACACGAACGTAGTAAAGAACAGGAGAAGATCGAAAAGCAGAGGCAAATGCCTTTCCATATGCACATTAATCTGGAACTTCTGGAATGCGTATATCTTGTTTCAGCAATGCTCATCGAAATTCCATACATGGCTGGTATGTATGTTGTCTGTGTTTAATATTTTTTTATATTATATATATATTTACAGTTGCATATGAATAATACACACACACATTCACACATTGGGTCGTCCGGAAAGTCCATGCGAAATTCTCAAGCAAAATTCTATTGAGAATGGAATATTCCGCACGGACTTTTCAGACGACCTAATATATATATAAACATTATCAGATACCAAAAACCGTTCTGATCAAAAATAGAGCTTCTTATTTTACCTCTCTCTCTCCCTCTCTCTCTCTCTCTCTCTCTCTCTCACACACACACACACACACACGTGGAGTTTATTATATGCGGTAAATTATTCAATTGTAGCACATGAGTTCGACGCGAGACGAAGAATGATCTCGAAAACTTTTTATCAACAACTGCGATCCAGCGAACGTCAGTCATTGGTCGGACCTCCAGAATCCATGAGAGAGCATGTCGTTGCTGCTGCCAAAGCAATGCGTAACGGAAATTGGTCCGCTTGCAACAATTATATTATAAATGAAAAGATGAATGCAAAGGTATTTCAGATTTCCATTAATAATTTTCTTTAAATTGGAAATACGAGCTAATGATTACTTTTATCAAAATAGGTGTGGGATCTTTTCCATCAAGCGGACAAAGTGCGAGCTATGTTAACACGATTAATCAAGGAAGAAGCATTGAGGACTTATCTGTTTACGTACTCGCATGTGTACGATTCGATTTCAATGCCAAAGCTCGCTGACATGTTTCAATTAAAACGACCCATAGTCCATTCAATAATCAGTAAAATGATCATTAACGAAGAGCTCATGGTATTATGCAGAGATATCTTTATGTTGCACATACTGATTTACGTAATTCTACATAATTCATATATTCTTCTTTTATAAACCTAGGCATCGTTGGACGATCCAACTGGAACTGTAGTTATGCACCGAAGCGAACCGAGCCGCCTTCAATCGTTGGCTCTGCAATTGACGGATAAAGTCAACAACTTTGTAGATTCGAACGAACGTATCTTCGAAATGAAGCAAGGTACATACAACGAATTAAATATTTTTGATGATCTTTATCATGGTCTTACCATCACGATCTTCTTTTTGATATATCATAATATCAACTTGATTAGTGAGAATGACTTGATTATTATCAAAATTGTTTAATTTTTATAAAAATTAATATTGAAATATTCATTCTAATATCAATATTCTATTTGAATAAATTGTTACTTTTATTTTTTATATATTTATATTTTGTCATTTTTAACGTTTTTTTCTCAAACCTGATTTTGTCTGATCAGTGCCTGATTTGATCTGATCTGACTTGATTTGACTTGACTCCAATTCTGACTGTATAAATTACAAATATAATAAAAAGTACAAAGTTATAAAAATATTGATCTTTTATGATAATATAAACGGAAAGAGAGATAGGGAAAGAAAAAGAAAAGATTCAATCATATTTAATTTTTTTTAATTTTTTATATTTTAAGTTTTTATTGACAGAAATACTTTAAAAAGTATTTAATTAAAATAATTTAAAATACATCACTATAATAAAAAAAATAGATATATTAATATGCATATTAATTTTTGGAAGTTTAATCAAACAATATTTTAACGGAATTATATACTACATATGTATTTTACATATTTATTTCATAATGCAGCATAAAAATTAATCTTTAGCATAATTCAGTTTATAATAAATATAAATTCTTGCAGGTAACTTCTTTTCGAGAGGGAATCAAGGCAATTTCCGCGATCGTCAGAATTATAATCGCCAAGGACAGGATTGGGGCCGGCAGAGACGTGATCGCGATCGCGATCGTGATCGTAACAGGGAAGAAAATCGAAATTATTAAGTATATGATAATATCGATATCAAAATGGTGTGAAATAAAACTTGAGGTATCAAACATCATTGTAACGTTTTATCAATACATAAATATCGATGACATTATATATAAACAATTATATTCCGTTAATATATTGCAGAATTATTCAAACAATTTTTTTCTCACAATTGTCACAAAAAAGTATTATATATAATTTATATAAAACAAATATGTATAATTTTGATTTATTTATTACGCGAAAAAAAACATTTACATTCCTGACAGATACCACGAGTCTTCATATCTTTTGTATCCGCTGGATGAGTTTGTTACCCGTTAGAATAGTGTCGGATGTAAGAACGAGGCGTATCCCTGTAGACTTTTCTATGAGCCGGCAAGCCGCTATTTCTGCGCAAGTAATGCCTCCTATTATGCAGATCACGACCATTTTTGGCGATAATGTGCCTCGATGACCATTTACAATGCAATTTGGTAGATTTGTCAGATCCTCGAAGCTGCGAGGATCCTTCTCCTGATTCAATACAATGTTTAATATTTGTGCCTGTAATATATTAAACGATATTGTATTCATATTACATAGTTATACGTTGCTTAATTAATAATATGGAAAAAGAATGCAAATAAAATACAAACTATTGCGGGTATGTAAACGTTATTGAACACATAGCTAGGACAGGTACGACCGTTCTGATCGGATCGTTTTGAAGAACCAGGTAACATCTTCAATTTTTGCGCATTGCTATTCCACTCGCTGTTCCAGTTCGGCAGTTTATGTAAAATAAATTCGTTCCTGTACTTCAACAAGCCAGTTGTGTGCAGCTTGTAAAACAGCGGGATATGCTGATAACCATGGGTATGAAGATGCATTTTTTGGATATCTTGAAGCTCGTTTTGCGTGATACCGTCAGTAGTGATAGACAATAGGCAGAGAAGACGTAAACATCGAAACTCATGCTCATCTACAATAAAAAATATTTTACATGTTAATCGTAATTAATTTCTAATATCAATCGCAATTAAATATAGTCCTAATTTAATTAATTTTAACGTTAGAAAAAGCACCTATATTTCTCTCAATGTAGCTCAAGCATTCCTTTCGGTCCTTGCAATCGAGCATCTGTTTCTCCATCTTTTGCAAGACCTGAAACTCGGAGCCTAACGTGTCCGCGATAGCCTGACACGCAGATATATGAAATGCCAATTGCCGGGTCATGTCTCTGGTCATTTGCAATCTCGTTGACACATATTTCTCCATTTCGGCCAACTTCATCGTCTGTATCGCTTCCTGTTCAGCTGATATTAACAAGTCGTTAAAATATCAAAAGCGAAACATGTGTGATACATAATTAGTAAATAATAAAAATAAATACATTTGAGTGACTTGGCCTTCCTATGTAAAATCGGGAAAGCGTCACTGCAAGGTGTATCTCTCACTTCTCCGTAAATTTGATCTTTATTCGGATCTAATCTGGTTTGTGATTTTTCCAATGTCGCCATGCCGACATTCACGTCCACAATTTCATTCAATAAACCCGCGTACGTTACGGGCGTTAGAAGAGTTGTAGCCAAATCAAAACTTCTGTCCATCACGATGAAAGCGCCGACCTCGTTTTCTAGACTAGATGAGCCCAGACTCTGCTCCATAATTTCCATCAACTTGGTCATTTGTTGGCTGTGTTTGCCAAGAAAAAGTGAGAGCCTCGGCGAGCCGAGTATCAACTGCAACGACCACAGACTGCGCGCTAATGCTCGCAGAGAACTGGTGTCTTTATGATAGTAGAGATCGACGAACATTGGATTTTCCAAGGATAAAACGTTTCCGTCTAATTTTATAAATTCTACGGAAAACGTCTGCAACGTAAGCAGCTCGAACAAGCCTGAATAAACGATTCGATCATAAAAATAAAAGTGAAAAATTTCGTTCGTGTTATGTAAAGCAATCTATATGGAAATATGGTCAATAATCGAGCTAAATAAAAAAATGTAAAAAAAATAATTAAAACATTTATTGCATATTTAAGAGTGCGTTCTCTTAAAAATACAATACATATTTTAATTATTTTTTACATTTTTTATCTAGCTGGATTATTGACTAGATTTCCATCCAGTTATAAAAGTAAACAGAACAGGCGATGATATTATAATTTGCTGACCTTCCTCTTCGACTAGATTGTATAAAACAGGTGGAACAAACGGCACGACCAACAAATGATGGCACACTTCGACGTGTGGTTTGCCAGTTTGGGATATTTCAGATTGTATTTGATCTAACACCCTTTTACACGCAATCAAGTTGTTAGATACTAAAAATATACGTTGACTGTTTGATGTCTTCAGTCCTTCCTCTAACTTATAAATCTTGTCCACTCCATATCGTCTAACAATAAGTAAAATGATACACAATTATTAACATTAAATTGTGATAATGAAAATAACATGCATATTAGAATATGAAAACATTTACTTCAATACTGTCACTCCCACGAAACTGTCCAATATTTTCATCAGTTTCTGTTCTATTATCAAATCCTTCGATCCTGGGATGGTATCTAATATCTTCACAAGCTTCTGCTGATTAATTTGTTGAAATGCAGATAATTTATCATCTAAGGTGATATCCATTTTGTTTTACTATTAATAAATCATGACATATATACATAACACAGTACTCCAAGAGAAGTGATCTCTAAAGCTGATTATCTTCACAGATGTCTTTCATATCTAAACATAAGATTTGGAATTATTTCTTATATATGTGTATATGTATGTATGTATGTGTGTAAAATTCTGTTCTAAACATATTAGGTTAAATAATATATAAATACAAGCTACTTTCATTTTTTTCTTTCCATAAGAAAATATATAACCGACTGTTTTATACAAATAAACTACAAATGTAAAATATAACTTAAGTGTAGTTATTCTTTTACTTCATTATCTCTCCTTACAGATAGTTCTATCTAAAAACAAACTATTCTAACTATTTCCACAAATACTTTTTCTATCTAAACACAAAATATTTAAAATAATTGATTTCATATACAATTACCGTGTTAAGACTAGAAACAGGAAATAATTTTACGAATGTAATATCAAAATAGAGAGTATAAATTACTATACATTGCCGTGTAATTTTTATAAATTTATTTAACTAACATATTACCATCAAGAAAATTATTTTATTCAAAAAATGACTACAGAATTCTGAAAGGATTTGTAAATTAGGACACTATATTTTTTGATTATCTTTGCGACTGAAGAAGACTTTGTAAAGTTGAAACTAGTTTCGCTCAATTCATAATAATTTGAACATTAAAATTATTGTGGGGAAATGCTCTGGAGAACTGAATTGCATACTGTTTTTCAATCGTACTCTTTATTACATGTCATGCTTTCTTGGCATTCATAACTCAGGTCCACAATCTCTTACTGCGTGTAGTCTGAGGGATTTTATTTAATATTATATTATTTTTATTAATTATATTATATTAGAAATCGAAATCATATTTTGTAATAATAAATCCGTACTCTAGTCGTTATACGGAATGTGATGTATGTCTCCAGAGTTTCCAGATGTTTCTGCGGATTGTCTACTTTCACTTGCAAATCTCGCGAGTCTGTCTGAAAGTCCGATATTTCTTGATCCGGCAGAGTAGAGAAGCTATCGATAGAAGGAGACGCAACCTGTAAGATTATAGTTGATATTTATATATATTGATTAATAATCAATTGTAGGGAATATAATAGACTATACACAGGATGGGCAATTGAGAGCAAAAATGCATATATGTGTGAGTGTCATTCTGCTTAATATATTATTGTATTATATGTATATAAGGAAGCTACTTTTATTCTTTTCTCTCTGCAAAAAAGTGATAAGACTTTTATATATCCAAATACGTAATCTGCAATTCTACAAATGTAAAATGTAATTTAATTGTATTTGTGTCAAAGTTCATGTTACACTCAAGAATAATATCAGGCATCCTTATATTTGACAAAAGAAAAGAAACAGTGAATTACACTCTAACAAAAATTCATTTTAATTTGCAATTAATTAATGTTTCTCAATTTCTCAATTTAATAATTTATTAAGAATTAATATTATTTTTTTTTTTTACTAAAAGTGGACATAAACGAATGTTGTTTATGATCGCAGAAAATGACAAAGTTCTGACAAGAAAATCGAAAAAAAATTGCTAAAACACGAAAATTACCGTAATTATCACGTTATTACATTTATCATTAAGGAGGCTCGCAAATTGCGGGCGCAAATAGTTGGCGCGATAAGCTGTCAAATAGTGTTCCTATAATAGAAACACTATCAAATTGCGCGTCAAACAACATACACGAGCACGAAGACTACTCCACCAGTCCACTTCCACTACTCAGCTGGTTTAGCAACGACGTATCACCGCCACGACGAAATTACGCACGCACGCACGCACGTAGTGCACGCGTGTGTGCGTCGGCAGCGTCTCGACTCGCTACTTATCGCACGAGGAGAATAGGACTCTGCGCACCGCGCACGTCGCGGCGGCGACCCTTTTCATCTTCCGTTCCGTCGCCGAGACAAGTGTACAATACAACCAAGACTCAAGTATACACCACTACCGCTCCACGCGAGCGTATTCGATGTTACACGAGTGCAAGCGAGGTTATTTAAAAATGGCGGACGCGTCGTCTTCCGATACTACTTCGGACTGCTGCAATGAATGTTTCTCTGATATTACGTCGGAAAAGTCAGAGTACGTTGTGGTGGGACGCAAGCCATGCACGTCGCACCGTCGCAGCAAGCGGAATCTTCTGCAGAAGCTACTGATAAGGGAGGTAGGCAACTTTAATCCATGCGACCCGAGTGGCATCGTGATCAGTGACAGGCCTCAAGGCACCGCGCCTCATGCTGTCAAGAATGATTTCTTACCTACGACGATTCCTAAAGAATCAGGGATTATTCGTCTGGCTTCATTAATTAAATCAGAACGAACTGCTGCTCACGTTAAAATCTAATAAAAGTTATTTTTCTTGATACATGATAAGTTTTAGAAGCTCTTTTTTTTTTAAATATCTTCTTGTACACACAAAGTCATAGTAACATCAATATTATAATTTTATACTCAACAATATAAATGTAATACAACACATATTGTATACAACAGTTATATTGTTAAAGAAATTATAATATCTATTGATATAATATTACTGTTATACTTTACTGAATTGAGACACATTGAGGTAACTCCTGGTTTGCCAGCATGTTAGAAAGCTTATTTCATACCTAGGAAGTCTTGGGAATAATATGATATAGGATTGATTTATGTAGGTAATTGTTATGTGCAAGGTATTCTGTAACTGCATGATTTTTGCTTGCAGATGAGAGGATGTCTATCAGCGCACAATTATGCCTTAGAAGAAAGACTGTTTACAGCTGTGCCTAAGTGGCGACACTTCCATCTTCTGCACATAATTCCAAAATCAGCGCTTGAAGCAGGGTATGCCAACAATCTCAACTTGATGCCCAGATTTATTTAACCCATTCTTTTGCTATGTTCTCTTTGTAGCTTTAGTCTGATTTAAATGAGATAAAGTAAATTGTAAATTGTTATATCACAAGCTCTTAATGTTTTCTTCAGAGAAATTTTAGCTCAATATTTATAGGCTGATATTTATAATAAAACAAACATTTTTAAATGATTATACAACAGGTTGGTGCTATAAAGTAATTGTAAGAAACAGATCTTTGAATCTTTCTTTATTAGTTGCCATAAGGCGGAAATTCATTTGCATTCTGTATTTCAAAAGAACTCTTTAGAACTTAAGTGTAGTTTTTGTTGAAGCTATTATTAAACAAATAAGATGAAAATATTCAAGGACTCTTAGTATAACAATAATAAATACAAATAGAAAGGGCGATGTAAGAGTCAAGTAAAATTTCATTTAAAAATAATACAATATATATATTTAACGTATATTTGTAATGCTGACACACTAAATTAACATTATTATCGTTCGATTCTCTTGGTGAGTTTTTTTTTTAGAAATTTTGACACAATTTGTTTAACATTTAAAAGGAAAGTTTTTTACCATCATTTCAGAGATATTGTTATATTGACTTTTCAATTTTTAGATATATTTATTTTCAATCATGTATAACCAAAATGTCATTTTTCTGTGAAGACTCGCATTATTAAAATAGAGAATGTATCTACGACCGATCTTCTGACGAATGATTTTATCCGCCGTTTTTAATGTCTGAGGAGGGCTCAATCCGAGAGCCAAAACTTGTTACGCAATGTCCATCATGTCATTTTTAAGTATAATTTTTGATATTCTATTTTTTATATATTTTTATATTTATATTCTATTATTTTTTAAAATTTGAAATTAAATATATATATTGTATTATTTTTAAATGAAATTTTACTTGACTCTTACATCGCCCTTTCTATTTGTATTAATTA